>NC_061121.1:37403551-37405289 GCF_002878395.1 Capsicum annuum
AGATCATCCAGAAAGACATCAGAAAACTCATTGACAATGTTAACAGACTGGAGAGTTGGAGTGTCAGACTTAGTGTCTTTGACTCTAACCAAATGGTAAATACACCCCTTGGAAATAAGCTTTCTAACTTTGAGGTAAGAGATAAAATGACTCTTGGGTGACACAGAATTCCCAGACCACTCAAACACGGATGCACCCAAAAACTAAAACTTGACCACTCGGGTCCGACCATCAATAGAGGAATAATAAAAATACAGCCAGTCCATACCCAGAATTACATCAAAATATACCATGTCTAAATAAATCAGATCAGCCAACAAGACTCTATGAAGAACGGTAATAGGATACTTTTTATACACTTTCTGGGCAACAATCGAATCACCCAATGCGGTAGAAACTAGGATAGGTGCAGGAATAATCTCAGGACTCATTTCAAAATTCACAGCAATCAAAGATGTAACATATGAGAAACTGGATCCAGGATCCAACAAAGCATACACATCAAATTGAAATATACGAAGCATACCAGTAACGACATCGGGAGAGTTCTCCTATTCTTGGTGGGATGGTAAAGCATAGAATCTATTCTGGCGCTGCCCGCCAGCATTGCTAGAAGAGGCGCCCTGAGCTGGGGCTGGGCGAGTCACTAGAACTGGAGCACTAACAGTCTGAGTCTGGGTTTGAGGGCGATAGTCACAACGCCCTTGTCCAACCTGTGGACAATCACTAACTCTGTGACCCATGTCACCACACCAGAAATAACCCCTCTTCTCACCCTAACACTCACCCAAATGAGCCCTACCACACTTAGGACATAGGGGACGATTTGGCTTACTGCCAGCACTGTACTGGGACCTGGATGCATATGACCTGGTACCTTTCTAATGCCTACCTCTAGGCACGGGAGCACAAGTAGATAACAGTGCTAGCATAGATGAACAATCCTGATATAGAGGGCGACTCCCTCCCTGCCATCTAGTCTGACCCTGTCCGTGCTGCTCGAACACAGCTCTCTTATTCCCTCTCATTCTATCTCTCTCGTTAATCTTGTCTACCTCAATTTATTGGGCATGAGTCCTAAAAAGATTCATCTCACTATTTAACATAACAGACCTACACTCCTTAACCACATAACTAGACACTCCAATCACAAACTTACTCATAGTAGCCCGATTATCAACCACTAAGTCAGGAGCATACTTGGCCAACTGATTGAACTTTAGACAGTTCTCCCTAACAGTCATAGAGCCTAGTCGTAGGCTCATAAACTCTTCCACCTTCGCCTCACTCATCTCCAAAGGGAAAAAATTATCCAGAAATACATCCTGAAACTCTTGCCAAGTTGTAGGGACAGCTCCCTTACCTCTACCTTTTCTCCAAGCAACAACCTAGTCATAAGCAAGGTCTTTCAAACTATACGCAGCCAACTCCACACTATGTTCCTCAGATATGTGCATCACCTGAGTAATCTTCCGTACCTCCTCTATAAACAACCGTGGATCCTCATCAGACTTGGACCCATAGAATTCAAGTGGATTTATCTGCATGAAGTCATGGATCCTGGAAGCAGCTGAATCACCTCCCTGCTATTGTGAAGCTGGGGCCGGGTTGGCCTGAACATTTGTACTAACAGCTTGGGTCAGCGCCTGAAAGGCTGCCCGAAATTCAACATGAGACACATTTTCATTCAATAGGTCAGCGAGTTGAGGTTGATGACCATTATTATTTCTTCTCGCTC
>NC_061121.1:37408289-37442832 GCF_002878395.1 Capsicum annuum
TGGTTTCACAAGGGCTGACAGGGTTAGGAATGATATTATTTGGGAGAAGGTGGGAGTGGTATCTGTGGAGAAAAAAATGCAGGAAGTGAGGTTGAGATGGTTTGGTCATGTGATGAGAAAGGGTACGAATGCCCCAGTTCGTAGGTGTGAGAGGTTGTCCTTGGAAAGTTTCAAGAGGGGTGGGGGTAGACCGAAGAAATACTGGAGAGAAGTTATTAAGCGTGACATGGAGTAGTTACAGTTGACTAACAACATGACCCTGGATAGGAAGGTATGGAGGAAAAACATTAGGATAGAGGGCTAAGGGTGTGGATGAGTCATAACCAGTAATTAGGTGGACTTTGGTGTTCTTTGTTTGGCAATGTACAATCTTTTGTGGATGTCGTACCGATGTTATTTTATCATGTTCCTTGCTTTTTATGCTTTTGTATACTGTCTTTAATCTTGAGCCGGGGTTCTATCGGAAACAGCCTCTCTACCTCTTTAAAGGTAGTGGTATGGACTGCGTACACTCTACCTTCCCCAGACCCCACTTTGTGGGAATATACTGGGTTTTTGTTGTTGTTGTTGTTGTTGTATTATTATTATTATTGTTATAAAATACTACATAATCCACTTTTTTCCATAAAAACACAAACTTATTTCCTTATTTCCTTATTTCCATAAAAACACAAACTTATTATTATAATAAAAAAGGCTAATTTTGTTATAAATAACACATTTGAAAAAATGCTAAGGGAGTATCATGTTAAAAGTATTCTATCCATTATGGAAAGTTAGTATTTACGAGAAAACTTAATTCCTTGAGTTTGAAGAAAATTATTTTAACCCAAATAGGCCCTTAGTTGTATGAACAAGACAAATGACATCTCAAAATAAAATACTTAACTTTTTTAAAAGACTAGTTTTAGGAAGAAAAATCAAAGGAAGAAATTTAATCCATTTAGACAAGATAAATTAGGAGAGAAATTATAAAATAAGTGAGAAAGTCGGGATCCAATAAGATGGAAACAACATAGGAAACCACTAGATTGATAAATTAAAGTCAGTTTTAATAAAAATAAATAAGTATAAATTGTAAATTATAAGAGAATAAAATATAAAAGTTGGAGTTGGGCTCCTCTTTGGGCCTATCAACAAGCTGCCCAGACTTTGGGCTGGCAATTTATGGACTTTGAATCCACTTTTTGTTCTTGTATATCAGTTGTCTATTGCAGCTATTTTTTCTTACATTTTCTACATATCCAGTGTATATGTGACCGTATTTTAGTCATATACACATAACTTTAGTCCTCCGCCTATATAATCAACTCCCTTTTCTTCACTGTATATCACCCGTATAACAGCCTACCTGATGCGTATATTTTTGTATACTAGTGCAAAAATAGTCCTCTTGGGACTTGGACTTGAGGTTTTGACGTGACTGTTTAGGGCCTCTCAACCCACTAGAGAAATTCAACAGAGATGGAGCCCATCTGGGTTCCGATTTAATTACATATGCATAATAATAATAATAATAATAATAATAATAATAATAATAATAATAAAGATTAGTAAGGGTTTAAATAAGAATAGGTAAATGATAACCATACTCAGATGAACCAAGTAAAATTCTATGGTTATCCCCCACAAAGTTAAATCATTCCGCAACCTATAACAAGCAAAACATGGCATGATATTCTTAACCTAAAGGCGGCACAAACAACCAGTGACACAATGATGCTTTGGTTTCATTTTTTGCTCAAATGGAAAGAGAAGCGATAATTCAAGCTTTCTTATTCCACATACTCAACTACCCAATACTTCATCACTAGGTCAATTTCAATGCAAGTAGGAGAAGACCACTATTTCTTTCATGGACAAATTAATGATTCAGAAACCCGCAATTAGGGGTGGGCATGGTACGATATTTTAAACTTCGATACAGTAACTTCGGTTTTTGGTATCTAAAATAATAATACCATTACCATACCAAATTAGTTTGGAATAGTTCGGTTTCTTTAAATTTGGTTTTGGTAGTTTACGGTATGGTAATTCGATAATCATACTTTATTTGATTTCGACTTACATATATTCATATAAAAAACTATAAATTTAAAAACTTCTCAATCATATCAGACTAACAACTATCTTTGTCAATCAATTAAACAAAAAAAACATTTCAATCACGATTGAGTAGTCCAAGATGCAAACTTTGAACAACATTACCTAAATTAAAGTATAGTACTCCTAAATAATAAGCTTCTCAAAAAATTTATTTCTAAATAAAAGTTACTTTTATGTTCAATTGGATAATGAATGATATATAAATATATTTAAAAATCTTAAATACAATATGTAATACCCCGCAAAATTCTAAGCTTCACTTAGTCCGTTAAAAAGCTTGAAAAGAGGTCCCAAACTTAGAAATTTCAGCTCAGTATTTATACTTATAAGTATTTTATCCTTCATAAGTTGGTGATCCTATTCTACGACCCATTATGACCTTAAAATATCTATTTTTTTTGGTTGATTCATGATCAGGAATGTTAGTAGGTCACTTCGGATGAGTTTTGGATTTTTTGGACATCATTTGAATCATGTTTGGATGACCAAAATAGTGGGTCGACGCAATCTCGACGAGTCACGTTGCCCATCGCATCGATAGATAATTTTCTCCCATCTTTCAGTGCAATTCCAGTGAACCAACGTGAATTCGATGCGGCATATTGGTCATCCCATTGATGCCATCGACGCGATGCACCGGTCTGTGCATCACTGGACACATTTTCAATCATTAAAAGCCCGCATCTAGAGAAGCAATTTGATTATTTTTCACCCGTATTTAGCCCGAAATACACGAGATTAAGTCATTCTTAGGGATAAAACACTCCTTATTCTCAAAATTATTCAAGAAACAAAACCCTAGGGCTTCTAATTCAATATTCAAGCTTCAAGAAATTCTCTACAACTTTCAGAGAATTAACAACTAAGGTATGTTAGGTTTTCATCCAAGGATTTCCTTCCACGCTTTGCGTTCAAGAACCTCTTTTAAAACTTCAAGTTTATTAAATTCATGAGTTCCATGTTGGGCTTGAATGTATTCATGATTATGATGTTAATTGGGTTTCTAATTCATGATTTATTACAAGATTCATGTAAATTTATTGGACATGCGTGTAGTATTTTGTGAATTCATGTTAAAGCCCTTGAAGTAAGTTGGGATTGGAAATAATGATGCCTACATGTTGATTAGTATTATGTGCATAGATTATGTTCTCCAAGTGTTTGATAAATCGCTCATGTGGATTAAATAGGAAAATCATGGAATGCTAGCATATGTACAAGCTTATATCTTACAAGTGTTTGATAAAATGTCTCCATGAATTGAGTTATGAACATTGTAATACTTTCAAGATCATGCTATGCTTTACTTTTCATGTTATCGAGTCTTAGGGGTATCTAATACCCGACAATCTAGCTGTTTACCTAGAATTATAGTAGCTTCAGAATAGTCTCAATAATGCCACATACAGTAGCATTCAGTTAGTATAGAACTCAGTATATCCAGTTAGTTAATAGAACTTAAAACACTTAATCAGTTGCAGTACTCAGTGAACTCAGTCCAGTTCTATCAGTTAACATGATCAGTAATAGTTCAGTCTAGCCTAGAATAGTTTTGAAATCAGTTCAGTAGCTATTCAGTTGGGAGTAGGATTCAGCACTGAGTGAACCCAAGGATGGGGACTCACCTATCAGTAGAGGGTGTGATCCTTAGAAACAGTCCTGGAGTTCCAGAACTACGTAGCCGGCGTAGGTTGAGACATTAACCTTCTAGTAGAGGGTTGATGAGGTATTCTACCTACCAGCTGAGGGTACCACCATTCTCGTTCAGAGCACCTGTCAGATGAAGGTGAATCAGCACTTGTCTTTACTCGTGGCATGGTAATAACACCCTTCTAGCTGGGGTTACATGCTGGACCCTAATCAATTCAAAGAGGGGCATATCGGTTATATGATTACCTTCCACAGTTTCAGTTTCAGTCTTAGTATAGAACTTAGTTCAGTTCTACAGAATCAGGACTGTCAGACACAATCACCCAGCTCATTATAGAACTCAGTTCAGTTCTACAGAATCAGGGCTGTCAGAAATAGTCACCCAACTATCAGTAATATAGTTATCAGTAAACTCAAATATTAGTTATTCGATTATCAGAACTCATTATCCAGTGTTATTATGATCTCAGACACAGTGTATGTTGATATGTGCCCAGTATTGCATACACAGTGTTTCATCAATTTCAGTTATACATGTACTCTCATTCAATTGTATTCATGCTATTCAGTCAGTTATTATTTATGCATATGAACCCTTGCATATCATCCTACCTTACTTAGCATACCAGTACATTCAAAGTACTGATGCATACCTTTTCTTTTATGCTATGATATTTTATGTCATAGGTTCAGACGCAAGGGCTTCTGACCGAACTTAGCAGCCCATCCTATCAGCACCAGACCTAGTGGTGAGTTCTCATAATTTGAGGGAAAAGTTATCATATCATTTTATTATTTCAGTATAAATTTTATTTCAGTAGTCGGGTTAGTTGGGATTTTTTCCCATCAACTTTATATTCAGACAGATAGAGGCTTTTAGACTAGACATTCAGATAGTATTCAGTTGTATAAATTATTATTATAGTTGGTATTCTTTATCAGTATTTCAGGTTTTGAGCCTTATGACATTTCAACCTATTTTTCCATATTTATTACAATATTATTATTCAGTTCTCACAACAGATATCAGTCATGGGTTAACTTATGGTGCTTCGAGGTCGTAAGAACCATGTGGCATCCGGGGTATAGACTTGGGGCGTTATATACTTGGTATCAGAGCCTAAGGTACAACAGAGTAGTAGGAAGTCTGAAAACCATATCTATAGAGTCTTGTGCATGGGTATATAGCAGCATACTTATGGATAAGAGGCTATAAGGCATTTTAGGAAATTTTTTCCTTATTTCAGTATTCGTATCGTGTGAGTGGGCATGAGCTCAAGTTACATTCTCAGTCTAATCATTTTATTACTTCTGTTTATAGAACAGACCTTCCAAAAAGAACAATAGAAGGAGACCTGCAGCTAGATCTTGCTCTGAATGAATGCCAAGCTGCCGTTCCATCCAAACCAGTGGCCAATACTACTTCAGCTAAAATTCAAGACTTTACCCGAATGAACCCTCCAACCTATACCGGGTCTAAGTTAGATGAGGACATATAGGAATTCTTGATCAAGTGCAAAAAGTTACAGATATTTTTTGGGGGTGAGAGTACTGAGTTGCCCACATATCAGTTACAGGATGTGGCTCACTCATGGTTCAAGTAGGGCAAGACAGAGAGGGCTGTAATGCAATGCCCATAGAATGGGAGGAGTTCACCACTATTTTTCTTGATAGGTTCTTCCCACTGAAGTTGAGGGAAGCGAAGGTTTTGGAGTTTATTAATCTAAAGTAGGGTAATATGATAATAAAAGAGTATTCTCTCAAGTTTACTCAGCTAGCTGGATACGCTCCTCATGTGGTAGCAGATAGCAGATCTAAGATGAGTAAGTTTATGTTTGGCATATCTAATAGTGTGGTCAAGGAGTGTAGGACCGCAATGCTGATTAAAGAGATTGACATATCCAAGCTCATGGTCCATGCTCAGTAGATAGAGGAGGCTAAGAATAGGGAGAAGGAGAGGGAGAACAAGAGAGCTAGAACATGTAGTTTCAACTTTGCTCAGCCTAAGTCAGAAGGTGGAAATCATTCTCAGTTCTACCTGAAATCCTCTGTTCCAGTTCCATCCTCAACTAGTTCTCTAGTGCCAAAATTCAGAGACGGTAATAGAGATAGGGCATCAGACCCTAAACCTTAGGGTAGTGTTAGTAATGCCCGAACAAACCCTTTTTGCCAAAAATATGGCAGAAACCACCTGGGTGTCTGTAGGGATGGTAGTGATGTATGTTTCAAATGTGGCAAGCCAGGACATAGGGTCAGAGATTGTCCTCAGTCAGGTTCTCAGGGTCAGTATAATCGTTCTTCATCTCATTCTGGTCACCCAAATCAGCAGGGTGCCGCTTCCAGTGCCACCAGTAGGCAGCGACCAAATAGACTCTATGCACTTCAGTCCCGAAAAGATCAGGAAAGTTCTCCTAATGTGGTCCCTGGTATGTTACAAGTTTATTATTTACTCATTTATGCTTTGCTTGATCCAGGAGCTTCTTTGTTTTTTGTAACTCATATAGCTGTTAACTTTGGAGTCAGTCCCAAAATCCTAGAAGAGCCCTTCTAAGCCTCTACCCCAGTGGGTAAATCTATCGTAGCCAGACGGGTATACAGGAACTGTCCAATCATGGTATCTCAGAAAGTCACTTCAGCAGACTTAGTCGAATTAGAGATAATAGATTTTGATATCATTCTCGGCATGGATTAGCTTCATTCATGCTATTCTTTAGTTGACTGCAGAAACCGAATTATCCATTTTTAGTTTTCAAATGAATCTGTCCTTGAATGGAGGGGTAGTACTTCAACACTTAAGGGTTATCTTGTTTCTTACCTTAGGGCGAGAAGAATGATTATTAAGGGATGTGTGTATCATCTTGTTTGAGTTCAAGAATCGAGTTCAGAGACCCCTAATATTGAGTCAGTATCAGTAGCATGTGAATTTCCTGATACGTTTCCTGACGATCTTCCTGGGGTACCTCCCGAAAGGAAAATTGACTTTGGAATAAACACTCTTCTAGATACTTAACCTATCTCTATTTTTTCATGCAGAATGGCTCTAGTAGAACTCAAAGAATTAAAAGAATAGTTAAAGGATCTCCTAGATAAGGGATTCATCAAACCCAACATATCTCCTTAGGGTGCACCATTTCTATTCATGCATAAGAAAGAAGTTTCTCTCAGAAGGTGTATAGACTACTATCGGCTAAATAAAAATATGGTCAAGAACAAGTATCCACTTCCCAAAATCAATGACTTTTTTAACCAACTTCAGGGTGCCATTTACTTCTCTAAGATAGACCTCAGATCTGGTTATCATCAAATCAGGTTCAGAGAATGTGACATTCCAAAAAAAGTTTTTAGAACTCAATATGGCCACTTGGAATTCTTAGTCATGTCATTTGATCTTACCAATGCTCCAGCAGCCTTAATGGACTTGATGAACCGCGTGTTCAAGCAGTACTTGTACATGTTTGTTATAGTTTTCATTGATGACATTCTTGTCTACTCTCGCAATGAACATGAATATATAGACCATCTCACGATAGTGTTACAAACCCTCAAAGCCTATCAGTTGTTCGTCAAATTCAGTAAGTGTGAATTTTGGCTAAGGTAAGTAGATTTCCTTGTCCATATAGTTTTTGGTGATGAAATTAGAGTGGATCCTTAAAAGATCGAAGCAGTGTGAAACTGGCCCAGACCCATCTCTCCATCGGATATCAAGAGTTTCTTAGGTTTGGATGGCTATTACCGATGGTTTGTGGAGGGATTCTCATCTATTGTATCCTCTATGTCCAGATTGACTTAGAAGAAAGTCAAATTCCAGTGGTTAGATTCTTGTGAGAAGAGTTTTCAGGAGTTAAAGACTCGACTCACTACAACTCTAATTTTGACTCTACTAGATGGTTCAGACGGGTTTGTGGTCTATTGTGATGCTTCTAGAGTTGGTTTGGGATGTGTTTTGATGTAGAGAGATAAGGTCATAGCCTATACCTCTAGACAGCTTAAGCCCCATGAAAAGAATTACCCCACTCATGATCTTGAGTTTGCAGCTATGGTGTTTGCCTTAAAGATTTAGAGGCATTATTTGTATAGGGTACATATTGATATGTTCACAGACCACAAAATCCTACAATATCTGTTTTCTCAGAAAGATCTAAACCTATGTCAGAGGAGTTAGTGAGAGTTGTTGAAGTACTATGACATGAGCGTCCTGTATCACCCAGGCAAGGCCAATGTAGTGACTGATGCTCTCAATAGGATGTCTATGGGTAGTGTTGCTCACGTGGAGGATAATAATAAGAAGTTAGTTCAAGAATTTCATTAGCTTGCCCGACTAGGTGTCTACTTAGTTGATTGAGTAGAGAGAAGTGTGTGGGTGCAGAATAGTTCAGAATCATCTTTGATTTCTGAAGTGAAGGAAAAGCAGGACAAAGATCCCAGTTTAGTCAAGTTGAAAGAGTCAGTCAGAGATCAGAACGTAGAGATTCTCTCCCAAGGTAGAGAGAATGTGTTGTATTTCCAGGGTCGATTATGCGTGCAAGGTGTAGATGACTTAAGGCAACAAATTCTTGCAGAAGTGCATGGTGCACGTTACTCTATTATCCAAAGGCAACTAATATGTACCGTGATTTGTGGGAGGTCTATTGGTGGAGTGGGATAAAGAGAGACATTGCAGAGTTTGTGGCTAAGTGCTCTACATGTCAGCAGATTAAGATTGAGCACCAGAAACCTAGTGGTTCCACGCAAGAGTTTAGCATTCCCACATGGAAGTGGGAAGAAGTTAACATGGACTTCGTGATGGGTTTGCCCTGCACTCATCATCAACATGATTCAATTTGGGTCATTGTAGACAGGATGACCAAATCAGCTCATTTCTTACCAATTCATACCTCTTATTCAACCAAGGATTATGCCAAGATCTATATTAGAGAGTTGGTCAGATTGCATGGAGGTCCATTGTCTATTATCTCAGATAGAGGTACATAGTTCACCTCTCACTTTTGGAAATCCTTCCAAAACGGTCTTGGTACCCAAGTTCACCTCAGCACAACCTTCTACCCTCAGACAGATGGTCAAGAAGATAGGACATTCAGACTTTAGAAGATATGTTAAGAGCGTGTGCCATTGACTTTAAAGTGGGTGAGGCCCAGTGTAAGGGCCTAACTTGGTATTTGAACCTTAGAAAAGGTTCAGTTGATCAGGGAAAGGCTTAAGACAATGCAGAGCCAACATAAATTGTATGCAGATGTGCAAAGGAATGATCTCAAGTTTAAGATTGGTGATTATATGTATTTAAAAATATCTCCTATGAAGGGAGTGAAGAGGTTTGGAAAGAAGGGAAAACTCAGTCCCCGATATGTCGGTCCTTACCAAATTCTCAGTCATTTTGGAAAGGTAGCTTACGAGCTTGAGTTGCCTTTAGACTTAGCTTCAGTACATCCAATGTTTCTGTCTCCTTGCTAAAAATGTGCATAGGTGATGCAACATTTGTAGTCCTTATAAAGGGTATAGAGGTTCATAATAACCTCTCTTATGAAGAAATCCCAGTCAAAATTCTCAATCATCAGGTTCACAGACTGAGGAATAATGAAGTTTTACTAGTCAAAGTTCTTGGCGGAATCAGTCCATTGAGGGAGCTACTTGAGGAGCAGAAGCAGATATGCGGATCAAGTATCCTCTCCCCTTCTTCGTAAACTTAGACTCAGCTCAAAGTAACAGTCTTCTTTAATTTTCTTAGTTCCATGTTCAGTTACAGTTACAAGTTGGTATTCATTACCATTGCATATCATCTTCATGATAGTCATGCATTCATGAATCAGTTCAACCATGTACTCATGCATCATATATGCATGTTTATTTTGAAAAATCAGTTTATCAGTAGTTGCAGTTAGGTATTTCATGCATCAGATATGCATGTTCAGTGTGTAAGCTCAGTCTATCAGTGTTTCTCAGTAAGACCCCACAAAATTCTAAGCTTAACTCAGTCCATTAAAAAGCTTAAAAAGAGGTCTAGACTTAGAAATTTTAGCTAAGTGTTTATACTTAGAAGTATTTTAGCCTTCATAAGTTGGCGATCCTATTCTACTACCCTTATTACCTTAAAATATCATTTTTTTGGTTGATTCATGATCAGGAATGTCAGTAGGTCACTTCGGGTAAGTTTTAGATTTTTTGGACCTCGTTTGAACCATATTTGGGTGACCAAAATAGTGGGTCGATGTGATCTCAAGCATCGCGTTACCCATCGCGTCGACAAATAATTTTCCCCCAGCTTTCAGTGCAATTCTATTAAACCAACGCGAACTCAATACTGTGCGTTGGTCATCACGTTAATGCCATCTATGTGGCGCACCGGTCTGTGCGTCACTGGACATATTTTCAATCATTAAAAGCCTATATCCAGAGGGGTAATTGGGTCATTTTCCATCCGTATTCAGCCCCAAAAACATGAGATTAAGTCATTCTTAGGGCTAAAACGCTCATTATTCTCAAAATTACTCAAGAAAAAAAACCCTATGGCTTCCAATTCAAGATTCAAGCTTCAAGAAATTCTCCACAACTTTAGGGAATTAACAATCAAGGTATGTTAGGTGTTCATCCAAGGGTTTCCGTCAACCATTGGAGTTCAAGAACCTCTTTTAAAAGTTCAAGTTTATTGAATTCATGAATTCCATGTTGGGATTGAGTGTATTCATGATTATGATGTTAATTGGGTTTCTAATTCATGATTTATTACAAGATTCATGTGAATTTATTAGACATGTGTATAGTATTATGTGAATTCATGCTAAAGCTCTTGAAGTAAGTTGGGATTGGAAATCATAATGCCTACATATTGATTAGTATTATGTGCATAGATTATGTTCCCTAAGTGTTTGATAAATTGCTCATATGGATGAAATGGGGAAATCATGACATGCTAGCATATGTACAAGCTTATATCTTACAAGCGTTTGATAAAATGTCTCTATGAATGAGTTATGGACATTGTAATGCTTTTCAAGATCATGCTATGCTTTACTTTTCATGTTATCGAGTCCTGGGGGTATCTAATACCCGATAATCTATCTATTACCTAGAATTACAGTTGCTTCAGAATAGTCTCAGTAATGTCACGTACAATAGCATTCAGTCATTACAGAACTTAGTATATCCAGTCAGCAAATAGAACTCAAAACACTCAATCAGTTGCAGTACTTAGTGAACTCAGTCCAGTTCATCTAGTTAACACGATCAGTAATATTTCAGTCTAGCCTAGAACAATTTAGAAATTAGTTCAGTGTCTATTCAGTTGGGAGTAGGATTTGGCACCGAGTAAACCCAAGGATGGGGACTCACCTGTCACTAGAGGGTGTAATCCTTAGAAGCAGTTCTGGCGTTCCAAAACTGCATAGCCAGTGTAGGTTGAAACATCAACCTGCCAGTTGAGGGTTGATAAGGTGTTCTACCTGCCAGTTGAGGGTACCACCGTTCTTGTTCAGAGCATCTGTCAGATAAGGATGAATCAACACTTGTCTATACCCGTGGCATGGTACTGACACCCTTCCAGCTGGGGTTATAGGTTGGACCCCAATCAGTTTAGAGAGGGGCATGTCGGTTAGATGATTACCTTCCACAATTTCAGTTATAGAACTTAGTTCAGTTCTACAGAATCAGGACTGTCAGACACAATCACCCAGCCAAGTATAGAACTCAGTTAGTTCTCCAGAATTAGGACTGTTAGACATAGTCACCCAGCTCAATAAGAACTTAGTTCAGTTCTACAGAATCAGGATTGTAAGAAATAGTCACCTAGACATCAGTAATACAGTTATCAGTAAACTCAGATATCAGTCATTCAGTTACCAAAACTCATTATCCAGTGTTACTATGATCTCAGACACAACGTATGTAGATATGTGCACAGTATTGCATAAATAGTGTTTCATCAGTTTCAGTTATACATGTACTTTCATTTAGTTGTATTCATGTTATTCAGTCAGTTATTGTTCATGCATATAACCTTGCATATCAGCCTACCTTACTTAGCATACTAGTACATTCAAAGTACTGACGCATACCTTTTTTTTGTGCTATGATGCTTTATATCATAGGTTCAGACACACGGTCTCCTAACTGAATTTAGCAGCCCATCCTATCAGCAGCAGACCTAGTAGTGATTTTTCATAGTTCGAGGACAAAGTTATCATATCATTTCATTATTTTAGTATTCAGTTTATTTTAGTAGTCGGAATTAGTTGGGGACTTGTCCCATCAACTCCATATTCAAACAGATAGAGGCTTTCAGACTAGACTTTCAGACAGTATTCAGTTGTACAAATTATTATTACAGTTGGTATTCTTTATCAGCATTTTAGCTTTTGAACCTTATGGAATTTCAACTTATTTTTCTTCATTTATTATAGTATTGTAACTCAGTGCTCACAGTAGATATCAGGCATGGGTTAGCTTGTGTTCCTTCAGGGTCATAAGCACCGTGTGGCATCCGGGGTGCAGAATTAGGGCGTTACATAATATATATGGGTTTTTTATATTATTACAATTTTTTGGCCTGGTATATGGTATTTTGGTATTTATTGCATAAATACCAAATACCGTAACAAATGCCAAAATAATATAAAACTCTTACCAAATACCATAACATCCATACCGCGGTATAAAATATTTCAGTTTTGGTATGATATTCAGTATATACCATACCATGCCCACCTTTACCCCCAATAGTAAATACAAGGCAGATTTGCATTTGTCTACACAAATCACACTAAACATCGTTGGTTTTCAAACTTGTGGAAAAATATTGGGTCAAGAATTTTTTTTTACCCATGGGTTCTACCACAAATGGGATATTTACTTCTGGAATGAAAGCCAAGTACATCAACTTCTATAAACATCAACTTTCACCATAAATCTGAAAGTTAACCCATAATTCGTAGCAAAATGAGATGGAAAAAGAGTAGTGGAATATAATTATTTTAAACTTTTAAGGTTATAACTATAATCATATATAATACTCAGTAAATCATAACTTTACATGACCTCAAAATACAGTAATCAAATAAACAACATGAAGCTTGTGAGCGTAAACCATAAGCTTATAAAGTTGGAAAACTTAAACAATACCAGATTAATCACCAAATTATCACCTAATGCAACAATTTAAACTAGACCAATATTCAACTATTGAATTTAACAAAAAACCTATATTAAAATTTGCGCAAGAGGTGATGACATTACCTTTTTTCGGGTAGCGAACGGGATGTTAAAACTTCGTTGGAACAACTTCTATCACAGTTTCAATTCTCTATTGGAAATCCAACAATTTGGGATGGATTTTCAAAGTGCTTTGAAAATTTCTTGGTTACATAGGGTTAGAGATGCGCAACTCTAGAACCCTCAAGTTTTCCCCCCAAAAAATTCCCCTTTTTTCCTTTATCCCTCAACGTCTATTGGGGGGACAAAATAGGGTTTTGAATTTTGAAAAAATGGATTTCAAATCAGAAATTTCTAAACCATTCCTTAAAAATTTGACATCCATAGTGAGACAAAGTCTATTAATGGCCTTTTTACTTGAAAGTTAATGGGAAAACGGACAAAACACACGGGAAAAGATTTATCCATTATAATATTGCCAAAATGGGTGAACAAGGCCTGTTAAAGAAAAAAATTGATGGAACCCTAGCCATTCTTAGCTGTGTGAAGGGGGTAATTTGGTAAAAAGGGCGTCAAGGATTTTGCCATTGATGGTTGTCGAGGCTATTGTTGTTATGGTTGTGTTGTACACTGTTATTTGTGGGTGTCAGGTGAAATGTGGAAGGGAAATAGGTGGGTCAATTTATGGGCCAGTTCAATGGTTATGGTCCTGCTGGAGCGGGCTGACGGGTCAGCTTGACAGGGTGGGTGTTTGGGTTGCTTTTGTGACCCAATTTTAAAATAGTAAAAGGGCATTTTTGGGGGTTTTAGGGATTTAGATTATTTTTCGGTTATTTTAAAAGTAACCTCAATTAAGATTAACCTATTCTATTTAAATTCCAACCAAAGTAAAAATTAATTAGCTAATTGCATTGCAATAATGACCAATTTGATTTTAATTATAGCCCAATTTAATATATTGGCTAAATAAAATTTAAATTAGATCGAATTAATACCTCGTTTAATCCTGAGCTTTTTGATTTGATAAAATCAAACAAATATTTTTCAAAATGAATTATTTTTGAGACTAAATTGTATTTGAATCAAACTTTTAACCATTTGAATCAATTTTCAAGATAACCCTTGATTAAAATTTAATTTTTATAAAAATAATTATTTAAGAAACAAAATTATACAATCTCACATGTATGGATGGGAAAACATATAATTCCTACTAAAAATAACCAAATTACCTAGATAAATATTTGAAAGAAAATTTTTATCCAGATAAAATAAATGTTCTAATTTTATTTAAAAGCGAAGAAACTCAAGGTTAAAATTCATCATGGAGGGAAATAATTAGGTGTCAACAACTTCCTCTGCCCTTTGGGTTGGATGGATACATGTAACCGTAGGCAAAGGGAGTTTGTCAATCCTAAGTTTTGTCCAACCACAAATTCATTTATGAAAGAGCTTGATTTTCGCACAAGTTTCATGGAGTTATAGACAGACCCCGGTGTCGAGCTTCCTACATATCTCAGGTTACATGAGAATTCAATCCACTTGTTCATAAAGCTTGATATTAAGCATGATTTCCAAAGAATTATCAAGCTATCTCGGTTTTTGAATTTTTGTGAAATCAGAAAGCTAGAGAATAAGAAGATTGGGGAAAGGTTGGAATGCATTTGAGTTTCCTACATAGATCTCAACCTACATATTTCATAGACTCAGAGAATCATACTTTTTGTTGTACGACTCGATTGGTAAAAAAAAAGTCTATTATGCTAAGAAAACCTTTGGCTTAGGATGAGCGACTGTAATGCCCCGAGATCCCATCCCGAGACGTCACACGGTGCTTATGACCCCGAAGGACCACAAGCTAACCCTTTACTAATATCTGTACCTGTACACTACATAATATCTGAAATAAATGCGGAAACTAGCCATAAGGTTCAACATATCTATGAATACTCATACTACAGAAAATTGAATGCTAATACACCTGTCTGAAAAGCCTCTAAACTGTCTGAACTGTAGAGTTGATGGGACAGGTCCCCAACTAACTCGGTCAACTAAAAATAAACAAAGTCTGAAGCAATAATAGTAAATTAAGATTCGTTCTCAAAAGAAGAGGACTCACTGCTACTATTACTGACTAGGACTGAACTGTTGAGGATACTCTGGATCCTGTGCCTCTAAACCTATGGAGTCAAATAAAACACCATAGCGCAAATGCGTCATTATAGGAATGTACCGACTAGGTAGACGAGGTAGGCTAATGCAAGTGCTCATGCATGCACAATATCTAAACTGAATAATCATGAAGATGCCGTATAAGAACACATACATGAATGCACAGAACATGAACATAATTATCCGAACTCTAGATACTGAAACTCGGATACCACCTTACTGCAGACTGAACTCACTACTAAAACTAAGATGATAAATCACTGACTCATCTGATACTGATAACTGAGGATCTAGATGTACTTACATCAAGGACTGAACTCTGAGCTTACTATTTTTGACTGATGGAATTAGAGATCAACTTTTCTAATAGATTATTCTAGAGCGATTCTAAATGATAAGAAGTATGATCATGTCCGAATCTAACAACAAGAATACTTAATAAAATCTGAGATGGAGATCATGCCTCTCTGAAGGGAGATCTATAGATATGATAATAAAAATACCCAACATGGTTTGAGACTGAGATCAACTTTTCTAACCGATTGCTTTAGAAGCTTTATCAATGATAAGAAATATGATTATATCTAAATCTAATGACAAGAATATTCAATAAAAATTTGAAACTATGATCAAGCCAATCTAGCAGCATATCTCTAAATATGATATCAAACAATTGTATATGAGAATAGGCGTATCTGATGAGATGGTCCATAAATCAATGGAACTATCTGAGTTCCTCACAAAGATAGATGACTGTAGCTAACAGTCCTACCTTCTAAAGATTGATTCTGAAACTGAGACTCAATCTAAAACTTAAAAAGGTGGGGTCCAACATCAACCCCCAGTTGGAAGGGTGCCAATACCGTGCCACGGGTAAAGACATTATCTTTTGTCTAAGGTCAGGCTCTCTGGTGGTGACCTTCAACAGGATGTCAATCTTGCTTGACAAGTGACTCATTTTCCTATGTTGGCTACATAGTTCTAGAATGAAAAGATTGCTTCTAAGAATCACAACCTCTACTAGCAGGTGAGTTACCATCCTTGGGTTCGCTCGGTGCTGAATCCTACTCCCAACTAAAAGACACTGATATGATTCTTAGAATGAACTTAGATTAAGCTAAATCTGATACTGATCATGTTTCTCAAAAGATCTAACTGAGTTACACTAAGATTACTTAGTTTTGTATCTGACGGAAAAGATATTGAATCATCATATTTAACTGATGGTACAGATCTTGAATAGATTACTCGAATCGCTTCTGATATTGGAATTGTATCATTTGAATACTATTAGATCTGAGCTTATTACAGGATCGAGGCTAGATTACTAGTGATACAGAGATTATAGAGATAATTGAGATTACTGAGCTTTCTTAACTTCTGCACTTTTTTGAAGATACAGAGTTCTATAATTCACTGAGTTCTGAGAATCATGGCTTGACTAGAATTATCAAGAAACTGACACGGGCTCTAGACAACAGCTCTGTTATTGGGTATAAATACCCCTAGGACTCGATAGCATAAAAGTAAAGCATAATCATTCATTCATCATCACAAGCATTCGTTCACTATCACAATCATTCATGTCTCGTCACAATCATTAAAACATCTCATAATCATTAAAACATCATCATAATCATTACCTCATAGGGATCACTTTAGGCATCTCGAAATCATAATCATATAGTAACATAGGGGAAACATGCTACTAAATTATACTCCATTCAACAAGGTTTTACCTCAGCTATTTCATACCTATATCAACCTTGACACGTGTTTGGATATCACATATCTTGGGGAAACTTCATACTATCACGTCATAACCTAATTGCTAACCACTTGACATATATTAAAAGCTTAGCATATATCAAGAGCACATAAATGAGGAATTTACCACTATTACCTCTCCACTTTTTCACTAAGGTCCTTCAACAAAACACTAGACATGCATGGGTGCACACTTATTTGGTAATTTTCTAGTACCATGGAATAATTCATTCACTTGGGTGTTTTATCAAACACTAAGCACAAACTAACTCACAATTCTGGTTTCCTATTCAACATACTATAATGGCCCTTATGCTTCACCTAAGCTCTTTATCGAACCTATGGGGGACATGCTTCACTTATTCAACCATTTCTACACCCAAAAGTCATGAACATATCACATAGAAAACAACTTCAAGAAGGTCTATCACAAACATCACATGAATTCCACATACTAGGGTCAAAGCTCATAAATTTTGTAGGCAAACATAAATCAAAACTCAACAAAACAATAAACATCAATTTAAACTCATACAAATCATTAAAAACTCATAAACATAAAAATCTTTTAGTTTTAAAAAAGGTTCTTGATCTTCTTGGATGAAAGGAACCCAAGAATCAACATCTACATACTTTAATCTTTGAAATTGGATGAATTCTAATGCTTGAGACTCTATCCGCACTTGTAAGAATTAATTCTCGAAGCCCACACTTTGAGGAACTTAATTCTTAAAGAAATCTTGAAGAATTTATGGATGATTTTTGGAAGATTAGGGTTCTTGATGAAACCCTAGTTATTTTCCCTTAAGAGAATTTGGAAGAGAAAAATGACGAAATTAGAGATTTGGAAGAGGTTTCCCATATTTATAGAGGCTACTAAAAGGTGGGAAAAGGCCAAAATACCCTTGCAAAAATATTCTAAAATTGCTGAAAAATATTGGTAACAACATCCGTGACAAGCCATCAGGCCCGTGACGGGCCGTCATGAATTGTCGTCACAAAAAGGGTGGATTTTATGAATTTTTGCCTTAAGGTGACGACATTTTGTGACGGGCCGTCAGGCTTATGACAAGTCATCACAAAAGGTCATCACGGATTTTCCAGGCTCACATACTGGAGTAAACTAAGCATAACTCTTTGCTCCGATATTAGTTTTGGACTAAATTGGTATCGTTGGAAAGATAATTCAAATATATTTCATTTGATATATAGTAGGTCCTCTAATTCGATATATACAAGTAGTTATGGTCGATTGAAGTTGACCCAAATTTGAACAGTTACTAAAACTTGAACGATAGGAAAGCTTTCAACTCGTCCATGAGTTAGGGGACCTCTATGATCTTAATTCATGCTCAAATATATTCCCACATGATTCAAATTATTTCATACTTGGGAGGATATTTCTAAAATATTTTGACTTGGATTTTTACTTTACCAAATACGCTCTAAGGCTCAGACTTGAAGAGGATTTTGCGAGGCATTACATTATCTCCCCCTTGAGAACATTTGTCCTCAAATGTTGCTTGATAGACTGAGAATACGGATCAATAGAACTTACTTAAGAAATAAAAATATCTCAGATCAGGACTACGCAACTGGAACGACTAACATAAATATTTTTCACACTAGGCATACATATCTGATGCATGGAATACTCGACTGATGATACTTATAGCTGAATTTTCATATTATACATGCATATCTGATGCATGGACTCATGACTGGGATGATCTCATGAATACACGACTGAACACACGTTGACAAGCTGAACTCTTTCTACTAAATGTGCATGTCTAATGCATAAATGTCCAGCTAAGCTGACTTTTGAAAGCACTACTTGACAATTCAAGGATAACTGATGCTAACTCCATAAAGAAAATATGAACAAGCATCGGGATGAATCTAATGGCATGCAACATTATAATACTATGGGGTATCTCCCCCTTGGTACTCTATGTCTCTCTAAACACACTTTGCTGAAATATTGGGGTGGTGCGCGGGGCACCTACAGACTGGGTCATGATTGACCGATGAAGATCAAAAACTCATATATGACTCATGATAACATATAAGCTCAAAATGGGAGCAAAGGATCTATCAATGCATGTCATAAAGATAAAGGGCTCATAACTGCCCGGGTCTATTTCAGGGGATCTTTCCCAATCAAGGCGAGCCTAAAATGTATGAAGTCTACCCCTTTGAGTTAGCACTCTACATTCTTGCATTCTATAGCCTGGATCACCACACCCAAAGAATATATCACTACCAGCTCTATACATACCTTGGTGGCACCTACCACTCTCTTCACAACTCAAATGGGTACGAACACCACTAGCACTACTCTGGGCTTTGGAGCTTGGCGCTCCCTTAGATCTGCCACCCCCAAACACAGGTGCGGGTACACTAGCTGAAGATAGAGCTAGGACTAAAAATCTCCGACCATACTGAGAACTACTACCACCTTGAGACCCTGACTGCGAGAAACCACGATTACCTATCTTGGCTCTCTTACTCACTCCCTCTTTTCAGAAATATGCATAATCTGGGGATCTTCTTCACCTCTTTTAGATAAAATTGTGGGTTCTCACCTACTACTAACTTAAAGAATTCTAGAGGGTTTATTTTCATGAAATTTCTAACCCTGGCTGCAACAAAATTCCCATCATGTTGAGGTGGGGCTGCAGCCTGACGGTTCTCCTGAACATTAGTCATAGCTTAGGCTAGCACCTAAAAAGCTACCCGAAACTCTATTTGTGACACACTCTCTTTCTCAAGATCTACTGGCACAGACAAAATCTCTGTGAGGAGGCATACTCTGTAATTGGAAGAAAGAAGTGGATTAGACTAAGGATTAACTTGAACTTATGCCATCTCACACAAAATGATCACTAAAAAAAGAGGACCTGCTCCTAAGAACATCCCGTAGCCTCTTGTACATAAATGTTGCGTGCTACACACTTAAGCACAAGAATTTTCTAGATGCGACTTTTTAGACTTCCTAGGAAAATCTTGAACCTTAAGCTCTGATACCAAGTTTGTAATTCCCCGAGATCCCATCCCAAGATCTCACATGGTTCTTATGACATCGAAGGACCACAAGCTAACCCTATACTAATATCTGTACCTGTACACTGCATAATATCTGAAATAAATGCAGAAACTAGACATAAGGTTCAACACATCTATGAATACTCATACTATAAAAAACTGAATACTCATACATCCATCTGAAAAGCCTCTAAAATGTCTGAACTGTAGAAATAATAGGACAGGTCCCGAACAAACTCGATCAACTAAAAATAAATAAAGTTTGAAGCAATAATAGTAAACTGAGATTCTTCCTTGAAAGAAGAGGACTCACTGCTACTGCTGCTGACTGGGACTGAACTGCTAAGGATACTCTAAATCCTGTGCCTCTGAACCTATAGTGTCAAATAAAACACCATAGCATAAATGTGTCAGTACAGAAATATACCGAGTATGTAGATGAGGTAGGCTAATGCAAGGGCTCATGAATGCACAATATCTAAACTGAATAATCATGAAGATGCTGCATGAGAACACATACATGAATGGATAGAACATGAACACAATCATCGCAACTCTAGATACTAAAACTCGGATACCACCTTACTGCAGACTAAACTCACTACTAAAACTGAGATACTAAATTACTGACTCATCTGATATTGATAACTGAGGATCTGGATGTACTTACATCAAGGAATGAACTTTGAGCTTACTATTTTTGACTAACAAAATTAGAGATTAACTTTTCTAACATATTATTTTGGAGCGATTCTAAATGATAAGAATTATGAACATGTCCGAATCTAACAACATAAATGCTTGAAAGAATCTGAGATGGATATCACACCTCTCTAATGGGAGATCTATAGATATGATAATAAGAATACTCAATATGGTCTGAGACTCAGATCAACTTTTCTAACCGATTGCTTTGGAATCTTTATCAATGATAAGAAATATGATTATATCTAAATCTGAAGACAAGAATATTCAATAGAAATCTGATACTGTGATCAAGCCTATCTGGCAGCATATCTCTGAATATGATGTCAAACATCTATATATGATACCAAGCCTATCTGACGGGATGGTCCATAAATCAATGGAACTATCTGAGTTCCTCATAAAGATAGATGACTATATCTGACAGTCCTGAATTCTGAAGATTGATTTTGAAACTGAGACTAAATCTGAAATTGAAACTGTAGGAAGTAGTCATCTAACCGACATACCCCAACCTACCATAGGTGGGGTCCAACCTCAACCCTTGGTTGGGAGGGTGCTAATACCGTGCCACGGGTAAAGACATTATCTTTTCTCTAAGGTCAGGCTCTCTGGCGGTGACCATCAACAGGAAAACAAGCTTGCTTGATAGGTGACTCTTTTTCCTATGCTGGCTACACAGTTCTGGAACACAAAGATTGCTTCTATGAATCACAACCTCTACTAGCAGGTGAGTTCCCATCCTTGGGTTCGCTCGGTGCTGAATCCTACTCCCAACGAAAAGACACTGATTTGATTCTTAGACTAAACTTAGACTGAGCTAAATCTAATACTAATCATGTTTCCCAAAAGATCTGACTGAGTTACGCTGAGATTAATTAGTTTTGTATCTGATGGAAAAGATATCGAATCATGTTATCTGACAGATGGAAAAAAGCTTAAATAGATTACTCGAATCGCTTCTGAGATTAGAATTAAATAACTTGAATACTATTAGATCTGAGCTGATTACAGGATTGAGGCTAGATTACTAGCGATACAGAGATTACAAAGATAATTCAGATTACAGAGCTTTCTTAAGTTCTACAATTGTCTGAGGATACAGAGTTCTATAATTCACTGAGTTCTGAGAATCATGGCTCAACTAGAATTATCAAGAAACTGACACGGGCTCTAGACAACAGCTCTGTTATCGGGTATAAATACCCCTAGGACTCGATAGCATAAAAGTAAAGCATAATCATTCATTCATCATCACAAGCATTCGTTCATTATCACAATCATTCATGTCTTATCACAATGATTAAAACATCTCATAATCATTAAAGCACCATCATAATCATTACCTCATAGGGGTCACTTTAGGCATCTCGAAATCATAATCATATAGTAACATAGGGGAAACATGCTACTAAATTATACTCCATTCAACAAGGTTTTACCTCAGCTATTTCATACCTATATCAATCTTGACATGTGTTTGGATATCACATAGCTTGGGGAAACTTCATACTATCACATCATAACCTACTTGCTAACCACTTGGCATATATTAAAAGCTTAAGATATATCAAGAGCACATAATTGGGGAATTTACTACTATCACCTCTCCACTTGTTCACTAAGGTCCTTCAACAAAACACTAGACATGCACAGGTTCACACTTATTTGGGAATTTCCTACTACCATGGAATAATTCATTCACTTGGCCGTTTTATCAAACACTAAGCACAAACTAACTCACAATTTGGGTTTCCTATTCAACATACTATAATAGCTCTTATGCTTCACCTAAGATCTTTATCGAACCTATGGGGGACATGCTTCACTTATTCAACCATTTCTACACCCAAAAGTCATGAACACATCACATAGAAAACAACTTCAAGAAGGTCTATCACAAACATCACATGAATTCCACATACTAGGGTCAAAGCTCATAAATTTTGCAGGCAAACATAAATAAAAACACAACAACACAATAAACATCAATTTAAACTCATACAAATCAATAACAACTCATAAACATAAAAATCCTTTAGTTTTAAAAAGGGTTCTTGAGCTTCTTGGATGAAAGGGACCCAAGAATCAACATCTACATACTTTAATCTTTGAAATTGGATGAATTCTAATGCTTGAGACTCTATCCTCACTTTTAATAAATAATTATCGAAGCCCACACTTTGAGGAACTTGTTTCTTGAAGAAATCTTGAAAAATTTATGGATGATTTTTGGAAGATTAGGGTTCTTGATGAAACCCTAGTTATTTTCTCTTGAGAGAATTTGGAAGAGAAAATGATGAAATTAGGGTTTTGGAAGAGGTTTCCCATATTTATAGAGGCTTACAAGAGGTCAGAAAAGACCAAAATACCCTTGCAAAAATATTCTAAAATTGCTGGAATAATATTGCTGACGACATTCGTGACAAGCCGTCAGGCCCGTGACGGGCCGTCATGAATTATCGTCACAAAAAGGGTGGATTTTGTGAATTTCTTCCTTAAGGTGATGAAATTTTGTGATGGACCATCAGGCTTGTGACAAGTCATCACAAAAGGTCATCACAGATTTTCCAGGCTGACACGCTGGAGTAAAATAAGCATAACTCTTTTCTTCGATATTGGTTTTGGACAAAATTGGTATCGTTGGAAAGATAATTCAAAGATATTTCATTTGATATATAGTAGGTCCTCTAATTCAATATATACAATGAGTTATGGTCAATTGAAGTTGACCCTAATTTTGACGATCACTAAAACCTGAACGATAGGAAAGCTTTCTACTCGTCCATGAGTTAGGGGACCTCTGTGATCTTAATTCATGCTCAAATAGATTCCCACATGATTCAAATTTTTCATACTTGGGAGGATATTTTTGAAACATTTTGACTCAAATTTTTGCTTTACCAAATATGCTATAAGGCTCAGACTGGAAGAGGATTTTGCGGGGCATTACAGCGACAGACAATCGAGATACAGACTAGAGGCTTGTAATTATCTCAGTTAAAAAATGTGGGGCACTCACATATTTAAATATGAGATACATGGGCATAAGTCCAAAAGCTCTAGGTGCATGTCACCCAGATTTGGAGGAAAAAAAAGTCACTTTCGACGTGAGTCCAGAAATACTATAAAAGTGAAATTGAAACCAAAATTCTAAAATAACCCATTCCTTCTAATAGGGATGTGGTCTGATGGTGATGGAATTCATATTTTATCTCGCGTCCAAAGAGTTTGATATTTCTCTTCAGACTATGTCCCAATTTGCTGCTAAGAAAAAGTTCCACATTGTGCTGCATTTTTTTTTTGGAGTCGTCCGCACCTGTGATTTTGATTTGACATTTTCATCCTTTTTATATGCTCTCAAAAATATCTTGAATAAAATTGTTACTGATAAACATAATTCACTAAGGGATCTATTGTCTTTCACCATATCTCCATGTGAGTTGCTACTTAAAATGACATCATCCTCCCTTGTACCTGTTTAGAGGGTGACAATTCTTATGATAATTGACACAAAAACCCTTCTTTTGTTGGATAAAATAGTTGTTTTGATAGTTGAAAGTTTTATTCAAAGTTGGGTGGCCCTCTTGAGCATTGAAACACCTTGTATAGAACGGTCCCTGCAAATGCATAATTCTATGCTGATGTGGCAATCCTTTTAGTCACCTATAATTCTTCTCGTATTGGACCTTGGGGAGTCTTGTGCATATTCCATATTGATATAACTTGTAGATGTCCCTCGAATTATCAGTCTTTAGGTAATCTTACATGTCACTTGATATTGGATATAAGGCAACTTACAGTTATCCTTTAAGTTGCTAGCTTTTGGATAATCCTGCACATTATCCGACTTTGGATAAGAGACGACTTATAGATATCCCTCGAATTTCTAGCTCTCAGGCATTCCTGCACATCATCCGACCTTAGATACAATATGACTTATAGATATCTCTTAAAATTGTAGCTTTGGGCAATCCTGAGCATAATCGATCTTTGATATGATGTGGCTTATAGAGAACCCTTGGACCTATCAATTTTGATAATCTTGCATATTTTTTGTAAGGATTTAGTTGCGACTCATGGATAAATTTCAAACTATCAATCTTTAGGTAACCTTGCAAATATCCAGTTAGGATGGTGTTGTGGCTTACGAATGACCAATGGACTATCAACTCATGGATAGTCTTTTACACTATTGTATCTCAAATAATATGACCTATAGATGACCTTTGGATTGTCAACTTTTGGAAAATCTAGTATGCCGTACATCTATGGATAATGACTTATAGACATCCTTCAGACCATTTGTTCCTTGAGATCTGGTGGTGAATGCCATTTAATATTGGTAATTGATGCACTTGAAGCCGATGAATATCTCTCAACACCGGGTTGCTTTTTTTGTGTGTGATTTGATCAGATGTGGATTCTTCAGAATATCTTTCAACACTAGACTCTTTTGCCTTTGTGTGATTAATGGATATACATGGAAATTCCTTAAAATATCCTTCAAAACAAGTCTTTTTTTCCTTTGTGTGATTAATGAATATAGAAGACTTTAAAACAATTTTGGAAATCAAATGCAATTTAGAGATGCCCTTGGATTGTTGTCTCTTTGAAACTAGTTGGAGAAGGCAATATGGTCTTCAGGATATGGCCCTTATGATATAGCCCTTATGTTATGTCCCTTTTGGCATATACCTCTTGGCATGACCTTTTCATCATAGACCTCTCGGTATGGCCCTCTCAGCATGGCCTTCTCGGTATGTCCCTTTCAATATAGCCCACTCGGTATGATATGATGCAGTAGGAAGATGAGGATGAATGCAAATATTTGTGTAGCAATTATAGAAAATATCACCTTGACTATCCATTAGTATACTGCACCTTTGACATATACCATTTTGGATATCACATGTTCTTTATAATCCTTGATTTGCTGGGGATTTGAGTAAGTCATCATTTTCTTTCCATATTCGATGATACCTATAACCACATAAAACTTATTAGTTTTGGGAAACTCAACTAATTTTAGCTTTCATCCTGGTCCTTTCTTATCAGCCTTTGGATACTTGGCTTATTATAATCCCTTAAACTAAAGGAATATGTTGAACTACTAGTGCTTTTGTTGATTTTTCCATTGTCTTCAGGATAACCTGCATCCACAAAAAAATTATTAGTTTTTGGAAAAACTGATTGTGTTGACCTCCTCAAACTTCACCTCCTGTCATTGTCATCATTGGGTTCTTATCTTATTTATGTGTTTGTCATCTTTTGACTCCTGTTTTGACTCCCCAGGTTAGTGGGTGTAAGGCAAAATCATAGCATAAATTATTTTAAAGTAAGTATTTTATTAAACCACTGAATTTTCAAAAAATATTTTTTATAAGATTATGGGGATCTCTATTAATTAAGTCATGTCATGTACTAGCTTTAATGAATACTTTTAGCTCGAGGTGTTGACACCTCTATCATTTTGTTAGTGAGCTCTCGAGGTCGTTTAGTCTTATGCCAGAGAAGTTTTGGAGATCAGCCTTTGCAGATGAAGGGTCCATGAAATTAACTCTGCTCTTTCGGTGCTAAAATCTTTGTTGTCATCTTTAAACTCTTTAGTACAGGGTGATGGAAATTTTGAGGTCTTCCTCAAAATTTTTGCCTTAGTTACTAACATCTTTCTCAAAATTTAATTTGGCTTATGAGAGGATGATCTTCTTCTTTTGAATTTTTTAGATTCTTTCTTAAAAATTCTACCCCAATTTCCATTTCCTTGGGTGATATGACCGAGCTGTTATGGTGCCTACGTATTTTGTTGGACAGAAATTAGGTCAAACGTAGTTCCCAGACCATAAAAGAGAATAAATCAGACATAGAATCTCTATACTGCATCAGAATTGATTGACCTGAGCCACCTTTGGACATCCATCTCAGACAAAATCAAGGCTCCTCCTGATAACACTTTGTAGACTACATATGGGCCTTGCCAATTTGGAGTGAATTTCCCCTTATACTCCTCTTGGTGAGGAAATATGCTTTTGAGTACCAATTGTCCAATCTTAAACATGCAAACTTTTACTCTTTTGTTAAAATCATGAATCATTCTTTATTGATATGATTGGCCATGGCATACATCGGTCATCCTCTTTTCATCGATCATCATAAGTTGTTCATGATGGGCGCGGACTTATTTTTCATTACTCAATCCTGCTTCTTGGATGATTCTTAAAGATGGTATTTCAACATCAGCGGGTATTACCACTTCTATCCTATAGACTAACACATAAAGAGTTGCATCAGTCAAACTTTTGACAATCATGCGAATCCCAGCAAGGCATGAGGCAGCGTGTCATCCGACGATCGGTTACTATCGACCATATTTCTTAAGATTTTCTTGATGTTCTTATTGCTAGCTTCTACTGCTCCATTCATTTGGGGGTAATATATGGTTGAATTTCCATGAGTGATCTTTAACTGTTCACATATCTTTTTTATTAAATGACTATTACAATTTTCTCCATTACCTGTAATGATTTACTCGGGTATCCTGAATCTGCAAATCAAGTTGTTCTTGACAAAATCCGCTACTACTTTCTTGGTTACAGCTTTGTATGAGGTAGCTTCCACCTATTTGGTAAAGTAATTGATAGAAACTAAGATGAATCTGTGTCCGTTAGAAGCTGGTGGCTCAATTGGGACAATGACATCCATGCCCAAAGCTACAAATGGCTAGGGCGAACTCATAATTTTGGGTTCACATGGGGGCACCCAGATCAGGTCCCCATGTATCTGGCACTTATGACATTTTTGCACAAACTTGCTACATTTACTTTCCATGGTCATCTAGAAATAGCCCGTTCTTAGGATCTTCTTGGATAGAAAGAATCCATTCATATGAGGTCTACATATTCTAGCATGGATTTATTCGAGTAATTTTGTAGCTTCAACGGAATCTACACATTGCAGAAATCCCAAATTGGGGGTCCTCCTATAAAAGACTTTGCCATTTAAAAAGAAAATATTGGTCATCCGACTGATTGTTTTCTTCTGATTAATGGTTGCATCTCCGGGGTACGCCCCAACTTCTAAATACCTCTTGATATCAAAGTACCATGGCATTCCATCTAGTTCTACCTCAACTTACGTACAATGTGCAGGTTTCTCCTTTTAGCTTATTTTCAACGGATTAACGTAACTTTGATTCGGATGTTGGATCATGGAGGATATAGTGCCCAAGCATCGGCGAACTCATTTTGTATTCTTTGAACATGCTTGAATTCCACTTCCTTGAATCTTCTGCATATTTTCTGTACCAATTCTATGTATGACGTGATTTTAGGATTATTTTTGGCCAATTCAACTCGAACCTTAAGAACCAATAGATCATAATCTCTAATGACTAATAGTTACCGAACATTCATATCAATAAAAAATCTGAGACCAAAAATGCAAGCTTCATAATCATCCATATTGTTGGCACATGGAAACCGTAGTTTAGTGGTAACCGGATAACTTTAATCAGTTTTTGATACTAAGACCACCCCAATTCTTGAACCCTTAAAATTGACCGCCCATCAAAGAACTGTAACACCGCAAAAATGGGTCCCGAGATGTCACACGATGCTTAGGGTCACAAGTGATACCAAGCTAACCCTTATAAGGCATACTTATAAGCAACTGGATAAAATACATAAATCTGCACAAAATCAGTGGAAACATAAAACTTTTCTGAACTAGATCACTACAAATTTGAATTTATAAGATTACAACTCTGTTGTTACAAACAAAACTAAAATTAAATACATTAACACTACTGGTTGTCTATGAAGCCTCTACTAATGCTGACTATAGGTAGTTGGGTCATGACTCCCAACCCAACTCAATACGACTAAATAAAGAAATTATAATACTTATCAAACTGCATAACTAACTCATGCCCTTGAATTAAAAGTACTCATCACCTACTAACTGGAAGTTGTGAACTAACTGAATATGGTATATGCGCTACACCTTGTACCTATATTATGAGATAATATACCACATAGACATATATGTGGATCAGTACTTCGAGGATGTACTGAGTATTGGGGGTGTATGCAATAGTTAAACAATATCATCACTCTTTAATGAAATCATGCATGCTGATATAAATGAATCACATAGCTTGAATAAATTTGAAATATAAATCTCATAAATCATGAAACATATAGTGTAAATCTCGTGAGTCATTATACTTAGTTTCTAAAATCTGTATTCTCCTCTCATTCTCAAAACTTGCAAACTGAAGAGATCTCAAAACAATAACTCTCAAAACTCATGCTTTTATCCTGAGGAGAATAAGAGACTTCTTTTGAAACTTGAGGACTTAAAAGACTTGAGATTATGGAATTTTGGGACTTTAGAACTTTGTAACTTTGGGATTGGTAGTTTCTTCTAACTGACATAAACCATGTGAGCTGACATGGAGTCCAATATCTTACCCACGTTGGGGAGAGCTGTTCAACCCTTGCAATTGGAATAGAACCTTAACTTTAGTGATCACTATCTCAACCTCGAGCCCATAAATCTCAATCCTATGGTGGCACATAATTCTGGGGCATGAGACCTTGGAATCATACCCAACTTGGTGCTAAATACTACTCCCATACTTAGGCCCAGAACTTTTAGGAAATCCACCTTAAAATAGCATAAGGGTTTATAATAAAACCAATTACGCTTCTCTTTGCTATAAATCATGAACTATATGAATAATGTGGATTCCTTATCTTAGCTTAGGATCAAAATATCAAATATTTCTTATCAAAGTATGCTAAAAATGTAATATTTTTGAAATATCAAAACTCAATCTTAGGGATTAAAGCTCATGCTTCAAACTAATGTCAAAACGTCTCAAAATTCATGCTTGATAACATAAACATTCGTAAATCATATTAAAATCTGAAAATTTCAGCAATGCTCATAAAAACATAAATAAACTCATGAAATTTATCTTCAACAACTCTCAAAAACTCAAAATCTTGTAGATAGTGATAAGGGGTATGAATCCCAATTTAGAACTCATATAAAACATTCAAAATCATAGAAAAACATCCAACTCAATATGCTTCTTGAAAATACTTCAACACCATCAAAATAATACGATCAAGAATCTCAATATCATACTTAAACTCACTTTCAAAAATCTGAAAAATTATGTTACACACATAAATACATGAAAATAGTAATGCAATTCAATATTCAATCCCTTGTAAACTCATAATCTTCAAAAAAATATAAATTGGGTATAAACCCTAACTTCAATTTCATGGAAAATCACATAAAATTCAGCAATTTATAAGTTAAAACAAGTTTTGGGCACAAGGACGAAAGGATTGTCCTTGTTGAAACTGCACATACCTTAATTGATGATCTTGGATGAGAAAGTTTGAATCTTGAATTTCCTAGGATGAATTGAATGTAAAATCTTAAACTTTTGAATATCTAATGGTGTTCTTGAAGCTTCTTCTTGATATTATTGGATTAGTGAACCAAATTCATGGTTTTTCTTGAAGGTATTATAATGAAAGCTTGAATTTCTTGAATAGGGATTAGAGTTTGTTCTTAAGAGAGGTTTGGAGAGAAATTATGAGTAAAGGGGCAAATAATGCTCCCTAAGGCTTTAATTATCTATTATGGACGAGATTGGGTGAAGTAAAGGACCTTTATGCCCTTAAAATTGCGAAAATAGAACCTAGAAATTGGGTACGTGCGATAGGACGTGCGTCGCACGCTAATCGCGCGATGCTACTGCCTCTCTCATGAAAATGGACATAACTTTTAGCTCGGGTATCGAATTGTGGTAAAATTGGTATCATTGGAAAGATAATTCAATTATCTACAATTTGGTGGGTATTGATCTGAAAAATTCCATGTATATAAAACGTTATACACGTTTGAAGTAGACCCTTGTAGAATCAAATGTCGAATTTTGGACGAATCAAAGGATCTTAGCTCAACTTTGCTCTAAATGATGTCTATGAACATTTTTAACCTCACGATCATTCCACACACTAGTATAAAGATCATGAAACTTATATTCACATGAGAATTACTTGGATAATAACTTGTACACGTAAGAACAATGGTTCATAGACTAGTTTAAGAATGCTGAGTATTGCATTATCTCCCCCTTGGAAAACATTCGTCCTCGAATGTGGCTTATTAAGCTGAAACACTGAGGAATCATAGGCTATAAGCTATAATGCACAACTGAAATAAATTGAATAGCTGAATCTCAAACATAATGAACTACTGAACTAATCTGCAAGTGCATGAATTCTTATGAACATAGCTATATGGCTAAGATAGAAACAAGAGAGTCAACTTATAAGTAACCATTTCTTTACGCTGGATCTGATCTCACGAGAAAAGATGAGAGGTTTTGTAACATGCAAAAAATTAGGGTATTACAATACCTCCCCCCAGGGATCGTTCGTCCCCAAATGATACTGATTCGGTTGAAAGACTAGGAAAAGACTGAGATGATACACAGTATACTTACAGACTAAATTGTAATGGATGCTTACACACAAATAGGGTATTTCCTCAACACTCTTCTAAGAACTTTCTAATGATATTAGGGAGTAAAGAACTTTGGGCATGATCTGAATAAAACATCTGAATAAGCAATTACAGCATTGCTACCCCTCCGTGGCCTGGAACATAGACTCATTAATCATAAGCTAGGATAGAATTTCTAGGCCTTAAGAAATGCTACTTCTTACTTTTAAGCTTAGCAACACTTCTCAAATGCTTCCTTGACTATGTTGTTCCCCTCAAATATCACACTCGCTTGATTCAACTTAAAGTTTTCATATGACATTGATAAAACCATCTACTAAAGTCTAAACTAAACTAGTTCTCTTTATCATAGTAAGGCCTAACTCAAAACCATAAGATGCTACACATAACTCCACACCATAATACAAATCTAAGCCATGAATTCAACACTCTGAGCACTATCATAACTACTCACTCTAGGATGATTTTTCCTCATCACTTTAACAACTAAATTCAACCTCTTACATACCGACATAACGTTCAAGCCTATCTTCATATCCACATCTACACCATTCAATTCTTCAGAAGACACATATAAGCTATTCTCAACTAACTAAATCATGCATAAGACTTTACCTCAATATTCTCCACTCATGGACTTACATAAAAAAAACATACATTAATCTTTCCCAACATGACACAATTATTCCTTTCCATCTACATAATCATTCATCATCACTATCTTGATCTAAGGGAAGGTCACTGAAAGGTTGGAATATCAGGATCTGGAACATGAAGGGATATTAAGCATAACTTAACACCTTACCGAGGCCTGAGGAATAAAGCATTCGCGACATGGATTTATTAAAGAGATCTAATTTGAGGACATACATGTTGCTGATCATAAAGAGTATCACTTGAGTACTAAAACTGAATTTACTGTAAAGCATGAGTACATGAGTCATGATCTGCATGGACTGAGCTTAGAATCCATAATTTCATGGGATGTAATCTGTACTGCTGAGTGAACTGGACTGTTTATGCTAGGAATTGGAAGTATACGCGATTTGTTTTCTATAAGGTGCATAAATATGAACTGTAGTCATAGAGCCAATATGTAAGGCATGATTAAATATCGGGATAACTGAAGAAGCTGAAATCGGAGTAGGTTGAGCCCCATCCTCACTTCCTAATGTTCTATAATATTCTGGCATTACTACTAAAAATCTGGAAGGCTAACTTGATTACTCATTCTATCATCTCCCCCTTATCTTTAAGCCACCACTCTAAGTCTGTGAACCAGTGAATAAGGTCTGATCTAAACTGAAATCACTTTACTCTAGAGTCTAGGATACAATCAATACACATAAAACTAAACTTACCTTGAAAGACAGTATCTTCTTGTATAACACCCAATGCTAATACCTCCTTCTAAGATTCGATTCTTAGATTTCTATAGCCCCAAAAGTCATCATATAACAACTTAAACATTTACCAACTTAGATTCTAAAACTAAACATGGATATCATCAACCTCTAATAAATCATACTTCTTCCATCATAGTCTACTAATATTGCATCTAAAAACTTATATTTTTACTCTAAACCATGAGAGTCAAAATCATACTTAAAAAGGCTCAACACCTTTAATCATAATCATAACTCCTTAACTTAGCTATCAAGAAGATCATTCATTATCCAACTAGTCTTTATCCACCTAGCATCTCCAAGGTACTACTAACTACACCACATACAATGATCCTCGAAACTAATACAACCACATAGCACCTTGGGCATACTTCTACATGATACATACAACATCAGACTCGATTACAAATCAAATAAACTTAAGCTCTTGTATACATTGTTCAATCCTACTAAATCACTTTCATACAAATAACATTCATAACACATCAATCATTATACCTACCTTGATTGCCATCTACTATTCAAACTTAGTGTCTAGTTCTAGCTATTATGAACCATAACTGTAACACCCCGAAATTGGGTCCCGAGATGTCACACGATGCTTAAGGTCACAAGTGACCCCAAGCTAACCTTTCTACTGGCATAACTCATAAGCAACTGAATTAAAATACAAATCCATACAAATCAGCAAAAATTAACTCTTTTCTGAATCTAATCGATACAAAAATGGAATTTTACAGGATTACAATTCTTCCTTTACAACCAAAATTGAAACAAAATACATCAACTTCTGCTGACTGTCTATGAAGCCTCTACTAGTACTGATTGTAGGTAGCCGGGTCGTACTCCCGACTACCCCAACTCAATACGACTGAATATAGAAAATACAACACTATAAACTCTGCATAACTAACCGAAGCCCTTAATCAAAAGGACTCATCACCTGTTGACTGGATACCATGACTGATTAGATTTAAAGGTACAACTATACCTTGTACGTATATTTCGAGAAAATGTAGCCCACATACAAATATGTGGGTCAGTACCATGGAAAAATAACGAGCATATGGGGGTTCAATGCATATATAAAATAATATCTTAATATCATCACAGTTTATAAAATTATGCATGCTGATATAGATGACTCACTTAGCTCGAATTAAATCATCAAAATCATGGATGAATAATACATGTAAATTAAAACAAGTGAGTCATTACAATACGTTCTCAATTCACTTTCATCTCAATTTCAAATCATCAAAACAATCAAATCTAATGTCAATTCTCATTAGAAAATATTCCTTAAATCTTTTAAGAATAATGACTTTCTAAAACTCAGCCATTTAAGTAAATATGTTTTCATCTCAGATAGAAGAGTACACACACACACATTGGGAGATCCTATAACCGACATAAACCATGTGAGCTACATGGAGTCCAACGTACAACCCACTTTGGGGAGAGCCATCCTATCCTTGCCATTAGAGTAGGACTTCCAGTATCAATTCAAAAACACTAGTGATCACTATATAAATCAGCCTCAGGCTCACATCCTATGGGGGAACATAGTTCTAAGAAAGTAAGGTCACTTTATACCTCTCACTCGGTACTAAAGATTACTCCAGGACTTAGCTCAGAAATTTAAATCAGCCTCAGGCTCACATTAAAGAAAATCCACAATAAAAACTTCAACAATTTTCATCGGGAGCCAATTTTCTACCCCTTTATCATAATCAATAAAAACGTGGATTTCTTTCACAATCAAGTTCAAAATAACTCATTCAAGACCAAAAGGTCAAATCATTCAAAATATCTCAAATATTCAACATCAACGTGCTTATAACACACACTTTCTCATAAAAACACAATTTCCAATGGGGATTCACGACCCAAATATCAAAATCATGATAAATATCATTCAAGATTCATACTTTATATCACCACACATGTAAATTCATCTTTCAAAATCATAAACATCAATATTTCATAATAATCATCAT
>NC_061121.1:37445832-37452221 GCF_002878395.1 Capsicum annuum
CGACCATAACTTTTTTCTCTGATAGACAAATTGGATGAAACCAATTTCATTGGAAAGAGGACTAACAGGGCTTTTCGTTGATATATAGTAGATCACCCAGATCATTATGTACAAGGAGTTATGATTGTTTAAAGTTGGAGAAAAAATACTCCAGGCCTCAGTACTTTTTTTCCTGCACGTTTTACTGTTCACAGTTCGATCGGAATGGTCGTAGTTCGATCGAAATGGTCGTAACTCATCGCTCGAGTGTCCGTTTTTGATGATCTACATATCGTTTGAAAGCTTATTCGATACTCTACATAATGGTAGGTCAACATCTTATAAATACTATACAGAAAATTTATGGATCACTCTAAAGCGTAGAACTCGATACGTTTCTCAGAAAATCATTACGAAGAAAATTTTCTGGGGTATTACAATAACTTCATACAATATTCTTATGTGCCAAACATCTGAAAACACTAGTCCGCTAAAACTTTGTAACAATAATAATCGATCATAATCTTATGGACTATCTTATTTACAATCTATCAACACATTCTCCTTCTACACATCATTACTATTTACCCATCTATACACCTAACTTCTTTCATAGCTCTATAAGTTTTAATTAAACTCCCTTTTTTGTAACTTCAAGGAAGCCTAAATTAATAACACTCATCAACCAAGTACCTTCATCAATAACCTATACTTTTCTTGCACAACAAACACTGTCAGCAACTCTTTTCATACTTCAAGTAAACAACAATTCACCTTAACTAATAACTCCTCCTCTACCTTCTACTAAACTAAAACACAAGGACATATCACTTCATTACTAACTCAATCTTATGGAAAAAGATTCAGCTATACATATATTCAATAAATCTGCTTTACCACTTTTTTCACTACACCTCTAAATCCCCAGTTCCAACCAATACAAGAACAACAAGATCAACAACCAGTTACTAGTGAATTAAAATAGGCCTCACATAGCTTCACTAGACTTCGATTTTATGTTTTGAACAAGAAAATAAGATGAATAACAAAGTAACTATGCTAGTGAATCGAAAGATCCCCATACAGCTTCACTAGACTTTGATTTTGTGTTTTGAACAAGAATATAAGATGAATAACAAAGCAACTATGCTAGTGAATCGAAAGATTCCAACACGGCTTCACTAGACTTTTAGTTTGAACCATATAATGATAACAAGATTACAAGAGATAGAAACTTGACACGCAATATTTGATGATCTAAGAATACACATCTTACTCTATCTTAACTGAACAACTCATAAGAATGAGGACATAACTTTAAATTTGAGGGACTTATAACACACTAGAAGGCTTCTCTCAAGCCGCTTTGTGAAACTTTTGAAACTTCTTGCAAGCAAGTCTGAGAGCATTATCAGGAGAGGAACTTAGAACTTGCCGATCATGTTACCTCAAGAATAGTACATAAGTAGAGAAGTATAGATTATCATTACAGATTTTGAGGAGAAATCTGAAAGCACATCTGACTTGGGATTAGTGCACGATTTTTACAAACAGGATAAAGCACTTAAATCTCAGAATTCAAAAACACTAATGGGATACTTTCAAGCCTTCTAATAACCCCTATAACTATCTATGGAGAATTAAGCTTGACAATTTTGGGTACCTTGAAAATGAGGCGGATATGGCCTAAATAGAGTAAGATGGGGAATCTGCCTAAGCTTCTTAACGGACCTTTTTATGGTATGATCTGACACTTGAAAGAATGAAGACATTTCCTAAATGTCTTGTAGCCTATCAAAGAAAAGTACAGGCATCTCTATACCGTTCTTTAAGACTTTACTAGACATGGCTTCACAGACCCCCTAGGACTCTTGAACTCTATGCTCTAATAACAAGTTTCAACACCCCAAAAATGGGTCCCGAGACATCACACGATGCTTAGGGTCACAAGTTCCCAAACTATCCCTTTTATGGTATACTTATAAGCAACTAAATAAAATACATAAATCTGAACAAAATCAGTGGAAACATAAAACTTTTCTGAAATGGATCAGTACAAATTTGGATTTATAATATTACAACTCTGCTATTACAAACAAAACTGAAATTAAATATATTAACACTACTGACTGTCTATGAAGCCTCTATAAGTACTGACTATAGGTAGTCGGGTCATGACACCAAACTATCCCTACTCAATACGACTGAATAAAGAAATTATAATACTTCTCAAACTGTATAACTAACTCATACCCTTGAATTAAAAGGACTCATCACCTACTGCCTGGAAGCTGTGAACTGACTGAATATGATATGTGCGCTACAACTTGTACCTACATTATAAAATAATGTAGCACATAGACATATATATGGATCAGTACTTTGAGGATGTACTGAGTATATAGGGGTGTATGTAATAGTTAAACAATATCATCACTCTTTATAGAAATCATGTATGCTGATATAAATAACTCACATAGCTTGAATAAATCTGAAATATAAATCTCATAAATCATAAATCATGAAACATATAGTGTAAATCTCGTGTGTCATTATACTTAGTTTCTAAAATTTATATTCTCTTTTTCTTCTCAAAACTTGCAAACTGAAGAGATCTAAAAATAATAACTCTCAAAGCTTATGCCTTTATCCTGAGGAGAATAGGAGACTTCTTTTGAAACTTCAGGACTTAAAAGACTTGAGATTATGGAATTTTGGGACTTTAGAACTTTGTAACTTTGGTATTAGGAGTTTACTCTAACCGGCATAAACCATGTGAGCTAACATGGAGTCCCACATCTTACCCATATTGGAGAGAGTTGTTCTACCGTTGCCATCGAAATAGAACTATAACTTTAGTGATCACTATCTCGACCTCGAGCCTATAAATCTCAATCCTACGGATGGTGGCACATAGTTCTAGGGCATGAGACCTTGGAATCATATCCAACTCGGTGCTAAATACTACTCTCATACTTAGGCTCAGAACTTTTAAAAAATCCATCTTAAAATAGCATAAGAGTTTATAATAAAAACCAATTACGCTTCTCTTTGCTATAAACCATGAACTCTATGAATAATATGGATTCCTTATCTTAGCTTAGGATCAAAAGATCAAATCTTGCTTATCAAATCATTCTAAAATTATAAGCTTCTTGAAATATCAAAACTCAATCTTAGGGATTAAAGCTCATGCTTCAAACTCATGCTAAAACATCTCAAAATTCATGCTTGATAACATAAACATTCGTAAATCATATTAAAATCTGGAAATTTCAGTAGTGCCCATAGAAATATAAACAAACTCATGAAATTTATCATCAACAGCTCGCAAAAACTCAAAATCTTGTAAATAGTGAGAAGGGGTATGAATTCCAATTTAGAACTCATATATAAACATTCAAAATCATAGGAAAACATCCAACTCAATATGCTTCTTGAAAATACTTCAACACCATCAAAATAATAAGATCAAGAATCTTAATATCATACTTAAAATCACTTTCAAAAATCTGAAAAATTGCGTTACGCGAATAAATACATGAAAATAGTCATCCAATTCAATGTTCAATCACTTGTAAACTCATAATCTTCAAAAAATATAAATTGGGTATAAACCCTAACTTCAATTTCATGAAAAATCACATAAAATTCAGTAATTTATAAGTTAAAAAAAAGTTTTGGGTATAAGGACGAAAGGATTATCCTAGTTGAAATCCCACATACCTTAATTGATGATCTTGGATGAGAAAGTTTGAATCTTGGATTTCCTAGGATGAATTAAATGTAAAATCTTAAACTTTTGAATCTCTAATGGTGTTCTTGAAGCTTCTTCTTAAGATTCTTGGATTAGTGAACCAAATTCATGTTTTTTCTTGAAGGTACTGTAATGAAAGCTTGAATTTCTTCAATGGGGATTAGGTTTTGTTCTTGAGGGAGGTTTGGAGAGAAATTATGAGTAAAGGGGCAAATAATGCTCCCTAAGGCTTTAATTATCTATTATGGATGAGCTTGGGTGAAGTAAAGGACCTTTTTGCCCTTAAAAATATGAAAACAGAACCTGAAAATTGGGTGCGTGCGATAGGGCATGCATCGCACGCTAATCACGTGATGCTACTGTCTCTCTCACGAAATTGGCCATAACTTTTAGCTCGGATATCCGTTTTTGGCAAAATTGGTATCGTTGGAAAGATATTAAATTATTTAAAATTTGGAGGGTCTTTATCTAAAAAATTCCATGTATATAAAATTTTATACACATTTGAAGCAGACCACTGTAGAATCAAATATCGAATTTTGGACGAATCAAAGGATCTTAGCTCAACTTGGCTCTAAATAATTTCTATGAACATTTGTAACCTCATGAGCATTCCACACACCAGTATAAAGATCATGAAACTTATATTCACATGAGAATTAATTGGATAATAACTTATACACGTAAGAACGATAGTTCATTGACTAGCCAAAAATGCGGGGTATTACAATAACAATCTCCAACTCTGATATATTTTGGCAATGTTTTACCCTACGAACAATATCTATTTATCTATAAATAATTTTGGATTAGCTCATATTCTTCTTCCACTGGATTCTTTACCTGATGATCAGCTAGGGCTTGCCCTTTGATCGCCTTTTGAGCCATGTATACAATGTCGAACTCACTCAATAGTATTTAGCATTTGGCCTATTTCCCTGTAGGCATGGCCTTTTGGAATATGTACTTCAAAGGATCTATTTTATATATGATATATATTTTATATGACATCAGGTAATGCCTCAACTTCTGGGCTACCTAGGTTATTGCATAACAAGTTTTTTCCAATAACATATAACGAGCCTCATGTGGAGTGAACTTCTTACTCAAGTAATAAATTAATCTTTTCTTCTTTTTAGTTTCATCATGTTTCCCTAAGAAAAATTCAAATACATTATCTAAGATTGATAAATACAACAACAGAGGTTTTTCTTCTATTGGAGGAACTAGTACTGGTGGATTGGAAAGACAATCCTTCATCCGGTCAAAAGCTCGCTGGCATTCCTTAGTACATTCATTTTTTGCACCTTTTTTTAACATCTTCAGGATTGGTTTGCAAATAATCGTTGACTGGGCTATGAACCTGCTGCTGTAATACAATCTTTCTAGGAAACTTATGACTTTCTTCTTCATCTTCTGAGGCGGTTCTTGGATCATCTTAATTTTTGAGGGGTCAAGCTCAATGCCCCTTCTACTAACTATAAAACCCAACAGCTTCCAGGTCGGTACCCCAAAAGCACACTTAGCAGGATTCAACTTCAAATTATACTTTCGCAATCGACCAAAGAACTTTCTTAAATGGGCCAAGTGGTCCATACTCTTTTGATAATTGATGATCACATCATCCACATGCACTTAAATCTCTTTATGGATCATATGATGAAATATGTTTTTCATGGCTCTCATATATGTAGCACTAGTATTCTTAGGATCGAAGGGCATTACCGTACAGTGATAAACACCCCAAGGTGTGATAAAAGTTGTTTTCTGTACATCTTTTCATCAATTAGTATTTGATGATACCCGGCAAAGCAATCCAGAATGACTATATTTCATTTCTCGCACAGTTGTCAATGAGAATTTGGATGTTGGGTAATAGAAAGTAATCTTTAGGACTGACTTTATTCAAGTCTCTCTAATCGACACAAATCCTGACCTTTCCATCCTTCTTGGTACTGGAACAATATTGGCTAGACATTTTGGATATTTTGTGACTTCAAACACATTGGCTTGGATTTTCTTATTGAATGCTTCCTTGATTTTTAGACTTAGATCTTGCTTAAATTTCCACAACTTTTACTTTACAGGTTTGAATTTCAGATCAATTGGTAGCTTGTGCGATACAATATCTGTACTCAATCCTTCCATGTTGATAACTCTCAAATTACACATCTCTTACGAAAGAGTAAGCGGTCGTTGTCAAATATATAACCCAACTAGGTTGGGGTCAAATCCCATAGGAAATATGGTGCTAATTAAGTTGTATGCAGATTAGTTGACTTTTAATCGTTTGTTTCCGTAAAATAAATCGAAGGGATTTGATTCAGTTCACAAATTAATGGTTTCAGTTTAACAAGATGAAATATGTGTAGTAATATTTAAATTCAGAGAAATAGCAAGCTAGGGTTATGTCCACCTTGTAGTTTTCAATACATTCTAACTATGGGCTTTACGAATTCATACATGCATCATGCTTACAGAGAAATGTATTGTATTTAATAACATAATCCTAGTGTTTCTCAACCATCAAGGACTAATTCACTTTAGTTCTCTCGAATCAAAAGTGTTCACCAAAAAAACAATACGAAATCTCCAAGTAGTTAATCCTGCTAAGGCATTAACTTATGAAATAGGATTACCAACCCCTATTTCA
>NC_061121.1:37452321-37532439 GCF_002878395.1 Capsicum annuum
AATTAATGGTTTCAGTTTAACAAGATGAAATATGTGTAGTAATATTTAAATTCAGAGAAATAGCAAGCTAGGGTTATGTCCACCTTGTAGTTTTCAATACATTCTAACTATGGGCTTTACGAATTCATACATGCATCATGCTTACAGACAAATGTATTGTATTTAATAACATAATCCTAGTGTTTCTCAACCATCAAGGACTAATTCACTTTAGTTCTCTCGAATCAAAAGTGTTCACCAAAAAAACAATACGAAATCTCTAAGTAGTTAATCCTGCTAAGGCATTAACTTATGAAATAGGGGTTGGTAATCCTATTTTCTTGTCACTACTCTCTTTTCTGAACATCAACCTTTCTTTCCAACAAGTTGCGTTTTAAGGCATATCCTCTATATTTGCAACCACGAGAATTCAAGATAAATGAAGAGAGTATGATGTAAACAAATCAATGCATAATGAATTCAAAATTCAAAGTAATAGATTGTATGCTACAAGGCTTCCATAACCCTAACTAATAAACTTAGCTACTCATGAATAAAATGAAAATCATCATAAATATATTCATCATACCAAAAACTAGAAGATGATCTTAGTGTGACAATAGTGAAAACAAGAAAAAAATATTTTTCTCTCACTCCCAGGCTAAGCCGCCCTTCTCTTCTCTCTCCAAAAAATACTAAATAATGAATAATTGAATAAAAATTCAGCATTAAGCCTTTTAATAATCTTTTCTCTCATAATTGCCTTCTAAGTCCCTAAACTAATTATAAATGACAAACAAGTCTTGGACATAGTTCTAGGCGCCACATTTGGTCCAAATTGCTACTCTTTCTTGTGTCATATGCCATCCGCATTCCATAGTCCCATAATATCTTCATCTACCTCATTAATACCTAAAATCATGCTAATCACACTGGTTAGCTCAATTACATAGAAGTAGAGTAAAAACATAAAAAAAAATTAGGCACTTTGTTCTCTAAACATAGCTAAAATATGGATAAGTTATGGTTCTTAGGTGTATAAATACATTCAAGATCACATGTCATCATAGTACCAAGAAAATGTATCAACGTATTCTTTAAGAAATGTGATGAGTTCTCTTTTTGTGCTTCTATAAGATGAACATTAGTTTTGGTTTCCTTGACTTCACCCTCATCACCTAGATTAACTACCTCAGTCTTCTCTAGGTTGGGATTTTCTTGATCCTTTATAATCTTTTAGTTTCTCTGTTAATTGCTCTGGGGCCATTGTTTCTTCATCATAATCTTCTGATTCATCATCATTTGCTTTGATTTGTTCACTTAGCTCTTGACATGACATGATATTAGTAGGTTTTAAATTATTATTACTACAATCATAAAAAACATAATTTAGATTACATTGATGCAACAAATAAAGTAAAAAGTATTTTCACGTTAAGGGAGGCTTTCATTGAAACTTAGAACATTACAAACGTTGGGTATGATCCATACTAGTGCGGGTTTAAACCTTTTGGAAATCATAGGAATTGAAAATGAGGTAAATAAAACTTAAAGCGTGGGCCTTGAGCCTTATTCGGACTATCACCGATTTTGTAAAAGTTAAATTTCATCCTTTCATCTACCACATCAATCGGGGAGTCATAATTGGAGTGGAAGTCCAGTTCGACAACTTCTCTCCTGGTTCATCTTTATTGATCTTGGTATTCTTAGGGAAATCTTCTATTATAGCGTCAGGATCCTTAAACAAATTCCCTATTCCATCCTCGACACTATCACTTGTAGGCTTTACAGATATGGGAAATGACGGGTAGAGCAGAAGTAACCTCTTTGCCGATTCTGGGCCTTCCTTCTTTGTCTCTATTTTGAATGCTTTACTTGGCACATAGCCTAACCCATATTTGAAAAAATTTTATGGGATCACAATAGGCTCAAAGATTCCATAAGAATTCTTTCCTAAGCCGCATTCGGGCTCAAAACTACTTCTCAGCATAACAGTTGCCAATATTTTATAGATCGAAGGCATTGGATTGTCGGGAGTTGTGTTTTTCTCAGTTTTATTCACGATCTGCACCATATAAAAGTCACTTTCTTTTGAGACTTCTTCAATCATAGTAACATAACCATTAGGGTGACTCAAATGGCTTCTTTCACCATGGATGACCACTTTATTATTTTTCACATGAATTTTACCAATTGGTGTAATGTTAAAGAAACGACCCCCACTGCATAAATCCAAGGCCTTCCTAAGAGTAGATTGTAACTTGTGGCAATATCCACCACTTGAAACTCACCTAGGAACTCTATATGCCCCATTTGAAGATGCAACTTGGCTTCCCCGATAGTGTCTCTCTGAGCCCTGTCAAAAGCTCTTACATTTACTGTGTTGTGATGAATTTTCCCTATGTCATATTTCAACCGAGTCAGAATACATAATGGTCAGATATTCAAACTTGATCTATTATTAATTAATACTCTTTTAACAATCTTATCTTGGAATTTGACAGTGATATGTAATGACTTGTTATACATCATCCTTTCAAAGAGTAACTCATATCCACCAAAGTTAATGCAATGGTCACCCACCACTCTACTTATCATAACCAACAAACTTTTGGTACTTATGCCTATTGGTACACAGGCTTCTTCGAGGACTTTCAACAAGGCTTGTTTATGATGTTGAGAACTCATAAGCAATGCCTAAATAGAAATATGAGCACGGGTTTTCTCCAAATATTTCACAATAGAGTATTTTTTCAGCTGTATTCTTCTCCAATATTCTTCTATCTTCTTCTTTAGTGATTGATCTTTTTTTAGCACTATTCTTATATGCATCATTGGCAAGCTCCTCCGGAGTGTATCATCTTCCTGATCTAGTCATTCTTTGTATGATGGCGACTTCTACTATGAATTCCTCTCTTGATGGGACCAAGGCAAAGGCTTGATGAGGTATGGTGAATGCAAAAAATGTGGGCTTCTCGGTGATACCTAAGGCAACCATTATTTTTTCTATTTTTTCTATTTTATCCATTTGTTCTGTGCTAGCCAGTGCTATAGACTTGCTCACCACCCACTCATGATCTATTTCTATCATACTGATGGTTGCTTCTTCATGGTTTGTAAGTGGGTTGTTGGTAACATTCCGTGGAGTTGTTTGAAGAAAAATTACCTTGTGATTAATCAAATCTTGAATCTTGTGCTTCAAATTAATATAGTCCTCAGTTGTATGTCTAGCATCCCTTGAATGATATGCATAATGTTAATTGGCATGGAAAAATTGGGAATTGGTATTAGCGGGTTTTGATGGAATAGGTTGGATGAGACCTGCTACCTTTAACTTTTCAAAAAATTGAGATTTGGTTTTAGCCAAAGCAGTGAAACTTTTTGTAACTTTCTTATTGTTATTTGGACAAGGAAGATTATGGTCATTTTGGTTGGTAGGAGGAGGGACTTGGTGGTAATTCTAGTTAACTAGGGATTTTTGGTAGGCTTGGAAATTTGGGAGTGGAGCTTGGTAAATGGGCTGATAATTTGGCAGTAGAGCTGGGTAATTCTATTAATTCATAGAGAAATTTAGCTATGGAACTTAGGGGCTAGGTTGGGTATAGAACACAGGTTGAAGATTTTGTGGAGTTGAGGGTTATATAGACGATGATGATATTTCCAAAAATTAGACTTGAAAGATTTCTTTGACTTTAGGTTTGGACTAGAGAATATGAAGGATACATCTTCTCTTCTTTTCTTTGGGAGTCTTGAAGATCCCAGTTGTGCAGAGATTTTGTTGATTTTTCCTATCCTGAGTCCTACCCCAACTGTTTCACCAATCTTAACCAAATCAGCAAAGGTAGCAGGAACTACTAATATCATTTATCATAAAACTCCCCATTCTGATCTCGGGTAAACATATCAACTATTTATTCTTCTTTCATAGGAGGTTGTACCTTTGCTTACTCTTTTCGCCAATGATAGGCGTATTCAAGAAAGAATTCATTAGACTTTTGCTAAATGTGTTTCAAATAATATTGATTAGGAACCATCACTACATTATAGGCGAATCTATCAACAAAATCACTGACTAAAACACTCTACTTATGCCACTTCTTTAGTTCTTGTAAAGCAAACCATTCTAACGCTTCTCCACTCAAGCTTCGGTTGAAGATTCTTATCAATAATGCTTTATTTCTCCCAATACATATGATTTGGTCACAATATTCTCTTAAGTAGGTAGTAGGGTTTCCAGTACTATTGAATGTTTCAAACTTAGGAGCTGTAAATCCTTTTAGTAAGTTCAAATCAGGGTGAATGCAAAGATCATCATAACTAAAACCCGTTGTATTAGGCGAACTATGTGTTTTCTTCATCCTAGCAATTTCTTCCTTTTTCAGCAGTAGCTCCCTGGCATATTTGTCTCTAGGAACCTTACGCTCCTTCTCCATCTCCTTATAGTGGTAAATTTCTAGATTTTGGGGGAATATATGGTAAGATGTAGGTATTACAATGTCATTGATGGTGGTGAGAGGCATATTTTGGGTTATCAAAGGATTTTGAGTGGTATGCGTGAAGTTTTGGTATGTGGGAACTGGATTTTGGGGAGCGTTGGCATTGGGATTGAAGTAGGGCGCGTATTTTGGGAAGTGAAAGCATTTGTGGAGGTATTTTGCTTATTTAGAGTCAAGCTTTGAGGGTGGTAAGCATTTAGATTGTTCATTCGATTGGTATTGTAGGTGGGAGGAGTATGGGTTTGTCATGACAGATTGATGGGATTAGCGGGAGGTTTAGGGATAGGAGTAGATGGTATGTCATTTGGTTGGTTTCCATTATTAGGAGAGCTAAGAGGAGGGAACTATAGTGGAAGCGCATTGTTATCCAAGACTGGCAAATTAGCGATAGTGCCAGATTAGCCATGTCTTTTGTTCGTTGTATTTCTTCTTGAAGCTCCTTCATTCTCCTAGTTAGTTCAACGATCATCTCACCTTATGCCGTTATCATACCATCTCTACCAATAATTTTGGTGAGAGAATTATCATTGCTACTACTAGTTATTCTTTCCTCTTCAGCTAGGCAATGGTCAAGGGAGGAATTTTTATTTTCCTTAGATCTAGTGAAATGTTGATGTTCAGTCAGTTTTGTCAACACTGATCAATTTCTACTTACTTGATTACTTGATAAAGTAAAAATAAATCCAAAGGCAAATATGTTAGATCCTGTTGGTGGTAAATAATGCAAGATATCCAACATAAAGTAAACAAATAAAGTTGCTTTCATCTAAGATAAGTTGATCCACAGGTGGTTATTGACTCAAAAGGAGTTAACGAGCAGGATTTTGCCCATTGATTTTTTGGATAAATGAGTATAAATAGGATGTTTTCCAAGTCTATTGACTTTGGATTCATATGACTCCCTCTGACAAAATGGGATACAGCGATTTTCAAAGATAGAGGCAGGGTAAAAAGGCTTCCTACAATCTCACAAAGGGTAAATCATGCCATACGTAGTTCAAATAGTCAAGGATAAAACTTCATTTCATTGAAATTTCATTTGAGTTCATTACATCAGGAAAACATAAAAGAAAAATAACAACAAAAAGGACAAGACTAATGACTAGATCCTAGATAGATGCAGGCATTCCCCCTTCATTCTGCTTCTTCCATATCTTTATCTTCTACTGGTGATATTGTGTAAATTTCAACTCAAATCTTCCCTCATATTTGAAGGTGAGGCTTGTCCCACGTGGTGTTTCTTATAACCTTCAGTCAGATCTTCTTTTTTAAGATCAAAATTCTTTTTTTCTTGCATGATCAATTATTTAACTTTAGCAATTTCCTTGTCAATTTGATTGATCTTCCTAACCACTCTTTCGGTCTCTGCCATTAATAGTTTCTCTATTTAGACTAACTCCACTATTTGTCTTTTTATTTGAGCAGTTCTTGATTCCATGATTGATTTCCCAATAGAATAGAAATGTGTTTAAAAAGAAAGTTAGTGAAGACTGGTTGAGGTCTTTTTGGGATACTTGGAGACTTGAAATGTTTTGGCCGGACTTTGGATAGTATGCGTATATTTTCCTAGAGGGTTTCTAAAACTTTGTTGAAGAGTAGATCAATTTACCTTTGATTCAAACAATGCACACAACACATAAAATAGTTATAGCACATAAGATAGTTATATTACACAACAATAGATAATAAGCGCGTCTTGATTGGGTGACCCTTTTGAGCCAAGGGTTGACCTAGCGAATTTGAAGGAAGTATATATCTTTTAAAGCCAATCTATTATCCCCCAAAATCTCCATAGATATATAAAAAAGGGCATAAATCCTATAAAGTTGCTCAAAAAGGGATATAATCTTTAGGGGAAGGGAAAATAACATGAGAGAAAAGAACAAGGTCCCACGTGGGGGATAAAAATAGAAAACACTAGTGTCTAGATGATCCTTCATCGGCCTTCTCCCTTTTAGATTTGTCCACCTCTTTCCATATGCGATATCTTGGTTGCCTAATATATGTTCTAACAATCTCTTTACCTTTTGCACTTAAGATGGTCCACCAAGCATTAAGGCAATCAGCGAGATTGTTAGCCATTTTGAATCTTCTGTACGGGACTGGCAAAGTCATTCCTACAAACAAAAAGTAAGCCTTCCCCTTACCCCCAAAGGATAATGGATTGAATTAAACAAATATATATTTCTTTAACATATAAGTATGTTTCATTTGTAATTGGCTCATGGCGAATAGACATAGAGCAGGTTTTCTTATGTGCCCAATAACTCTCGAGTATTGGGTCGTCCTAGGCTCATGTGAAAAAAAGATTTTGGTTTCGTTTTATCCTGGGTATGTAGAGTGGGTTTGGACCAGGATTCCAAGCGGTCGACTTAGGTTTGGAAATACGAATAGCCATCAGATGCCTAATGTGCCAATAAATCATTGTATTCCTAATACATTATATATTTCGAATATGGAAGTATGCAATGATATGCAATAGTTAAATTTTGCAGAAATTTAAACACATAAGCAAATAAACAATTTAAATATTATAAATCCGAATAGTTAGTCAAAGAAATTAGTCTAAATATTTTGTTAGAACCTAGATAATTCTCAGCAGAGTCGCCATTTGCGTTTTATCTTTTTTTTTGAATTTTATTTAAAATAAAATAGTTTGAACTCTTTATTTAAACTATTTCAAAAGATTCAAGAAAATTCTAAAATAATTTTGAAAAGATTTACAAAGTCGCCACTTAATTTTTATAGAAAATATCAAGAAAATTTACACAAATTTTAAAGACTCAAAAACAGAAATAAACCTTTGAAATAAGAAAAATGGAGTAAGGGTTCAATTAACGTCCTAAGAAGATTTATAATACACCCAGGAGCGTCTGTTTAAAACAGTTTACCAAAACATAATTTTTGACTAACCTAAAAAGGGGGTGACTAACTTTTAAAAATATTAAAATTAATTATTCATATATTTTAGAATTGGTAGTTGTTTATTCAAACGAGAAATAGTCTACTTGAATTAGAAAAAAGTTACAACATATTCTACTTAATTCATAATTATTTATGAAATATTCTACTTGATATAAAGAGAAACCCATTTAAATTAGGTTGCATACTGGGATTTGAGAAGGAAATAAGTTTGCGTTTTTATGGAAAAAAGATGATTATGTAATATATATTTTTTTAATTATTATTATTATTATTATTACTATTATTATAAAAAGGGTCAATTTTATTATAAATAACACCTTTGAAAAATGCTAAGGGAATATCATGTTAAAAGTATTTTATCCATTATGGAAAGTTAGTATTTACTAGAAAAATTAATTCCTTAAGTTTGAAGAAAATTATTTTAACTCAAATAAGTCGTTAGTCGTATGAACAAGACAAATGCCATCTTGAAATAAAATATTTAATTTTTTCAAAAGATTAGTTTTAGGAAGAAAAATCGAACGAACCAATTTAATCCATTTCGACAAGATAAATTAGGTGAGAAAAATTATAAAATAACTGAGAAAGTCGAGATCAAATCGGATGACAACAACATATGAAACCACTAGATTGATTAATTAAAGTTAGTGTTAATACAAATAAACAAGTATAAATTGTAAATTATAAGAGAATAAAATATAAAAATTGAAGTTGGGCTCCTTTTTGGGCCCATCAACAAGATGCCCAGATTTTGGGCTGCCAATTTTATGGACTTTAAGCCCATTTTTTGTTCTTGTATATAGTTGTATATTGCAGCTAGTTTTCCCTGCATTTTTCTGCATATCCAGTGTATATGTGACCGTATTTCAGTCATATACACATAACTTTAGTCCTCCACCTGTATAATCAGCTCCCATTTCCCATATTCACCGCATATCACCTGTATACCAACCTTCCTGATGTGTATATCTTTGTATACCAATGGAAAAACAGTCCTCTTGGGACTTGGACTTAAGGTTTTGACGTGACTATTTTAGGCCTCTCCACCATTGGAGAAATGCAACAGAGACGAAACCTGTTTGGGCTCCGATTTAATTACAATGCATAAAAGAATAATAATCACAAAGATTAGTATGTGTTTAAATAGGAATAGGCAAATAATAAGCATTCTCAAATAAACCAAGTAAGAGTCTATGGCTATCCCCCACAAAGTTAAATCATTCCACAAGCTATAATAAGCAAAACATGGCACAATATTCTTAACTTAAAGGCGGCACAAATAACCAGTGACACAATGAAGTTTTGGTTTTAGTTTTGCTCAAAATGGAAAGAGAAGTGATAATTCAAGCTTTCTTATTCTACATACTCAACTAACCAATACTTCATCACTAGATCAATTTTAATAGAGGCTAGATCACTATTTGTTTCATGGACAAATGAAAGATTTAGAGCCTCTCAATAGTAAATACAAGGCAGATTTGTATTTGTCTACATAAAACATACTAAACATCGTTGGTTTTCAAACCTGTGAAAAAATATTAGGATAAATTTTTTTTGTTACCCATGGGTTCTACCACAAATCGGATATTTACTACATGAATGAAAGCCCAAGTACATCAACTTCTATAAACCTCAACTTTAACCATAAATCTAAAAGTTAACCCATATTCGTAGCAAAATAAGATGCAACAAGAGTAGCAGAATATAATTATTCTAAACTTGTAAGCTTATAACTATAACTATACATAAGACACAATAAATCACAAATTTACATGACTTCAAAATACAGGAATTAAATAAACAACATGAAGCTTGTGAGTCCAAACCATAAGCTTATAAAGTTAGAAAACTTAAACAGGACCAGATTAATCACCAAATTATCACTAAATGTAGGAATTTAAATAAGATCAATACTCAAACATTGAATTTAATAAACAACCTATATTGAAAGTTGCGCAATAGGACATACTATTACCTCTTTTTTAGCAGTGAATGGGATATCGAAACTTCATCGAAACAACTTCCACTGCAGTTTTAATTCTTTATTAGAATTCCTATGATTTGGGATGGATTTTAAAAATGCTCTAAAAATTTCTTGGTTACGTAGGGTTAGATATCCACACCTCCAAACCCTCAAGTTTTTCCCCAAGTAAATTCCCCTCTTTCCCTCTATCCCTGAATGTTTATTTATAGGAGAAATTGGGGGGGGGGGGAGAAATTAGGATTTTGAGTTTTGAAAAAATGTATTTCAAATATGAAATTTCAAAACCATTCCTTAAAAATTTACATCTATAATGAGACAAAGACTATTAATGGCCTTTGTACTCGGAAATTAATGGGAAAAATGAGAGAACACACGGAAAAAGATTTACCATTGTAATGTTTCAAAAAATGGGCCTGTGAAAGGGAAAAATTAAAGGAACCCTAGCCATTCTTGGTTGTTTGAAGGAGGTAATTTGGTAAAAAGGGTGTCAAGGATTTTGCTGTTAATGGTTGTCGAAGCTGTTGTTGTTATGGTTGAGTTGTACACTGTTATTTAATGGGTATCGGGTGAAAATTGGCAAGGAAATAGGTGGGTTAGTTTGTGGATCAAGCCAACAGTTATGAGCTTGATGGAGTGGGCTGGCGGATTAGCTTGATGGGGTGGGTGTTTGTGCTGCTTTTGTGACCCAATTTTAAAAATAGGGAAAGGGTTATTTTTTGGGGTTTTATGGATTTAAATTTTCTGGGGGGTTATTTTAAAAGTATCCCCAATTAGGATTAACCTAGTCTATTTAAATTTCAACCAAATTCAAAATAAATTAGCTAGTTGCATCGCATTTGTTGCCATTTGATTTCAATTATAGCTAAATTTAATTGATTGGCTAAATTAAATTGAAATTACATCAAATTAATACCTCATTTAATACCGATCTTCTTAATTTGATAAAATCAAATAAATATTTTTTAAAATAAATTATTAGTGAGACTAAATTATATTTAAATCAATTTTTTAACCATTTGAATCAATTTTCCAGATAACCCCTGATTAAAATCTAATTTTTGTAAAAAAATATTTAAGTAATGAAATTATACAATTCCATATGTATGGATACGAAAACATATAATCACTACTTGAAATGATCAAATTACCTAGATAAATACTTAGAAAAATTTTATCCGGACAAAATAAATGTTGTAATTTTATTTAAAGGAGAAGAAACTCAGGGTTAAGCTTAGTCGTGGTGATACAAGTCAAACGGGCGTCAACGCTTTTGATCACACAACTCGAGGCCAACATAAGTAGGTTTAAGCCTTGATCAGCCTAAGGATCCAAGAATGTGCTTGGAGGCCCTTATCCGAGCTCCTAATCAAGCAATGTCGTGTTTGAAAGATTGCTTGGAACCGAAGGAAGCCATGACGCAAGGAATAAAGAGAGCCCTTGTGGGTTACTTCCTAAATAGCCACTTTTAGGCTATTTTTGTAATAGGCTAGTTTTGAAAAAGAAATTACTATAAATAGGTGCCTTAGACATTTTATTAGTTTGTTTTTATAATTGATGATGATGAATTCATGAAAACTCTATTGGGAGTGCTGAGTTCTTGGAAAAGTCAATGTTGAATATTGTTTAGAAACGGTGGTAGTAAGGGAGATTTGATTCCCTTTTCGGTCAACGTAAGAGCTATGTGCTCGTAGATAATCAATAAGAGAGGTCTTTGGACTTGATACACCATTTGGTTGCCTTTTTATTATCTTCTTGTGTCCATGTTTCTATCATATATCCTTTTAATCCTTTTACTTTCATTTGTCAATTTCGTTGTTTCTTTAGTGTTTGTGTTTGTTCTTAACGTTGTAGAATACTGTTGTACCATTTGGTATCAGAATCGAACTTGATTTCATTCGTACAAAGTCAATCTTAGGTCTAGTTGTCTTGAAAAACCAAAAATCACAAAAAATTACTATTCATATTTTAGGTCTTACTTACTATTCACAAAAATCAGCAGATTGGCTGCAGGTCAGGAGAAAACTACACTGGTTTGATCTGTGTTACATCCACTTCAGTAGATTGGCGGTATATTGGTTGCAAGTTAGGAGTAAACTACACTGCTTCGATCTGTGTTGCATCTGCTTCAGCAAATTGGCCACAGATTAGGAACAAATTCCTCTTGCATCTAACATGCTCCCCATATGAGCTCAAAGTGCATCCACACCTTAAGGCAGCCTCTTTAGATGCACCTCCAACCAGGTTTAAACATAGAACACCTCAATTTAAACACAAACCATCCCCAACACACCCAAGGCGCATACCAACACTTCTCCAACATCAATTTAAGTTCTAAAACACATCTCAATACTTTAAAAACTCCATTGCTCAAGGTTTCATTATTTAGTTTCATTTTTTTTATTCCTAATAACTTCTTTTAGTTCTTAAACTAATCAGCAACTAGTAATTCTTCTACTAAGTTGATCGATTAATTCTTGAGTCCGAATTATTTCATCGTCCTATTTCTTTAAGATTTTCTAGTTTTTATTTCACTTTAGCTTTTTAATTCAATTCTGTAAATAATTTTTATTTCCTTGAGTTATTCAAAAAAGAATCCACTCCGGCCGTAAGTAGAGATTTACGCCTTATTGTCCATCAGAGTATAAGAAACTTTAAACATTTGTCGCTCCAATTGTGAGGATCACAAAGGTGAGATTATTATAAGTGTTGGTGAGGAGCTTTACTACAAATCTTGTTTGTTCAATTTATAGGTACAAGGTGATACAAGGAAGCATGTCTTCGATAGCCTCGGACAATTGTGACTACGACATAAAAGACTATAATTGTGGTAAAGATAGTTATGGCTATGAAGAAGAGAGAGACTATGGGGGCTATGAATGTAGCATGATCAAGAGATGGATAAAAATGAGGGCTACTACTTCGAAGGAGAATATAAGATGAATAATGACCCTAGTTCTTACGGTGAGTATGGAGATGATGAAGAGCCTTATGATGGTTTTTATGAGGAAAATGGGACATGTAAGAAGTATTACACTTCCCACTCTGAGCCTAGAGGTGATGTAAGGTATAACCCACTCATTTACAAATCTTATAAAGTCATGGTGAGAGTGAGCATATGGATTATGAAGATTTATATTCCTCAACTTGTAGTACTTCTTATCAAAGTCAAAGTGGTTTGAATGGTTATACTAAATATAGTAGAGGTTTCTCCATGGATCCAAAATAATGTGCTTCTCTAAAGTCGAGGGATGTTATATCTCAAGCTTCCCATTCTAGTTCCCAAATATTTTAAAATAGGACCCAAGGTCGATATGGAGGGTATAGTAGGAGTAAAGATCTTACTAATCTCATCATCTTTATAAGAGAGTCAGGTCCAAAGAATATCTTGATTAGGAATGAGAGTGTAAAAAAGATATTTATGGATTATGATATGAGCAAAGTCGAAAAAGCTATGTGTTCCCTTAAATATATTCAAGGTCCAACATCATTGTTGTGGGATATAAAAATAAAGTCAAACAATACATGGAGTGCCTTAAAGGAACTCATGAGTGATGCCTATGTACCAATGGCGTATACGAAGATTTATAATATTTATCCAAGAAGAATCTCTCACTCCAAAAATATAAGCATTTATAGGGTTTAGAGATGCTTCCTTGTGCTAGATGATTGGTTCTATAGAAACTACATCATCCCTCCCATGGTTGACTATGTAGGGATACCTCTAAAATCCTTATCCTTCCCATATTACTTGGATGGTTATAGGGTTTCTGAGAGAGTGAAGGTTTTCTTCACCCGAGATGGATACTATGAAGAGGTTTGGTGTGACATCTTCCCATTGGTATGCGAACAATTATGATTAGGTACCAATTGGTTTGCAAGTCAAAGAGTTCCAAATATGCAAAATTATCCTAAGATTATTGGACCAATAGGGAAACCATCTTTTTCCACCTACCCTTTCCAAATCTCAAGGATGCCCACTTACTTCAAGACTTATAAAAATAAGAGACAAAATATTGAGAGGAGTAAGAGAGTGTAAGGTGGCAACCTAAGAGAGGAAAAATAAAGGGTAGTGAAGAGTGAAGTGAGGGGGTTTTGACCAATTGGAGCTAACATTGTTTGTCCTTCTCTTAATAAGGATATTTGTATAGGTACCAATATGGCAAGCAGAGGAGAACGTGTCAAAAGGAAAGATTCCCCTTGAATATTTGATGAGGGTAATCTTATATGCTTCCAAATCCTGTGGAGGACCTTCACACCAAGGTGAAAAATAATATACTCAATAACTTCAAGGTATAATAGCTAACTATTACACTTTTGCGCATGAGAATGATGATTATGTAGCTAGTAGCCCATTGAGTATAACTAGTTGCTTACCTACATGTGAGCCTAATGATTCTTTACCTCTTGATTGTGATGTCAATGTTGTGATTATGGATACATTAGTTCATCTTATAGATGATCTAATTGACTCTTCTTGTAAGATCAATTTGTGTTCACCTAGTGTTGAAGACATTATGTTGAATGATAGTACATTATCTTGTGAAAATAATATTGATCAAATTGTGTGCAAAACTTGCCAACCACTTGAGGATGTGTATGATGTGATTAATGAACCTCAAGTGAGTGATGATATTGAAAATATTAACCACGTGATTAGGAGTCACCATTTGAGCATGTCCTATAGTGAAGATCTTAATGTTAGTTTGGCTCAAGAGGATAATCATGCATTTGAAACATCTTTGATGCTTGATAATTGTCTTTCAAAGAGTGAACTTGCATGTTATACATCCTCTTTATGGATAAACCTTTCTCTTTTTTAATAAGAATATCTTATTTAAAGATGATGAAATCACTCCTAATGAATTAACTAGTGGTATGAATAACATTGATTATGTAGCTCATCTTGAGGAGTATATCTTATATGACAACCTACTATGGCGTGACAACATTCATCTTAATAATGGAAATCTCTTCTTGGAAGATGAGAGTACTCTTAAGGAAAAGAAATGTGAAGTCTTGGAAGGAATAATCAATTGGGTGATGATAAGTTTGATTTGCTTGAATATTTGAGAAACCCAATTAATGATTACTCCTATGAAAATACTCGTGGTTTGATCCTCTGTACGGTACCCCACCTTTTTGATAGTTATGACGATAAATTACTTGTTTTTTGTAAAGACTTAAGCAATAATTCCTTTGAAGTTAGTGGTGGTATATGTCTACTTGAGGATTCTTCCATTGAAGGAGAAAGTATAAATTATTTAGAAATCGCTTCTTCTTCTACTTTGTGTGCTCTTATTGCTGAGAATACTCATGGAGATGATCTTAAATCTAATAGTGATTACATACATGAGGACACCTTAGTTGAAGTTGAATTGAGTGATACCTTTCTCTACTCTCCCTTTATTTTTTATGATGCTTATGATAATATGGAGAGTATATATTTTAGTTTAGATGAAGCCTATATGGAAAAAGAGTGTTGTCTATACTCGTGTCTATGGACACTCTATCCATTTGACCTTGGTGTCAAATTTGGATATGGTGATTTTGGCACACCCAACTTGTTGCTTGATCTCTGTGACAAGCAAAATTTGAGTGAGGATATTGGTATCCTTCCCTATAAGGGAAAGTCTTTCTTAGGGATTTATGATCTACTTTATGGACCAATATTGTGTAAGGGAAACATCTCCAACAAAGATGAGAGATTTTTAAAGAAGGGGAGTAGTGAATAGCTCCAAGAGAGTTTGCCATTGTGTGTTTCCACTCTTGACCAAGGTTCCACTACTTGTAGGTTAAGAAGAGATTCTTCTCTTAAAACTACTTGGGATGAATTCTATTCATGTGATACCCTTCTTCAATACTTGAGTGGAACTGATGACCTCCTTCTCAAAGGTGGTATCATTCTTAAGAACCCTAGGCAAATGTGTCATTGTTTCCTTTGGGTATTTCTTATAAACTTGAATCCTTGCTTGATATACTTGTGCTTAAATTGTGTAACTCCCAACTTATGGATGACAATTTGATTATATGCTTAAAAGAAAGAAGTCCTATGGGCTTAAGTGTCTTGACTCCATCTTTGTGTGCATTATGTGCTAAGTATTGTTATCCAAATAGCATTCTCATAGATAATAGCACCTTGGAAGATGTTTATACACTTGATTCCTTTCTATATTATCGTTATTACTATGATGATATCCATGCTAGTATTGGATGTGTTTTATGTAGAGGTAGGAAAATTGTTAGTTTGTCCACTTATTTGAGTTACAATGTTATATGGATCTTATGGACTTTAGAACCAATTGAGGCACCACCTTTGGTGTGGTCTCTTGAAGAGATAATGAAGCAATTGTGTCTTATGGCTCATACAGTAAAGGTAGTTCTACCTTTTAAATTATTTGATGCCATTCAGACCTTTGTAATTTCCCTATCTCATGATTATTTCCCTATCCAAATCCTTTGTGTATTTTTCAATGAGTTTCTAATGTTTAACATGAAGGATACTTGGTTATATCTTAAGTGTGTGTGACCTTGGAAAGATGCTATGATTGATTGTGCTAACTCTAACCCTCATACCATGAGGATATCATGTTTTTTTCCTTCCTTTGGTTTTGCAAGGTTTGGATTTGAGGTCGAATCCTTTTCAAGAAGGGGAGGTTGATACAAGTTAAATGAGCGTTAACGCTTTTGATCATACAACTCGAGGCCAACATAAGAAGGTCTAATCCTTGATCACCCTAAGGATCCAATAATGTGCTTGGAGGCCTTTATTCGAGCTCCTAATCAAGCAATGTCATATTTGGAAGATAGCTTGGAGCCGAGGAAATCCATTAAACAAGGAATAAAGAGAGCCCTTATGGGTTATTTTTGAAATAGCCACTTTTGGGCTATTTTTGTAATAGGTTAGTTGTGCAAAGGCAACTACTATAAATAGGTGCCTTATACATTTCATTAGTTTTTTTTTTTATTGATGATGATGAATTCATGAAAACTCCATTGGGAGTGTTGAGTGCTTGGAAAAGCCAATATTGAACCTTGTTTAGAAATGGTGGTTGTAAGGGAGATCCGATCGCCCTTTCAGTCAATCTAAGAGTAGGTTCTTGTAGGTAATCAATAAGGGAGGTCTTTGGGTTTGATACACCCTTTGGTTGCCCTTTTGTTATCTTCTTGTGTCTGTCTTTCTATCATCTATCCTTTTAATAATTTTACTTTCTGTTTGTCAATTTCGCTGTTTCTTTAGTGTTTGTGTTTGTTCTCATCGTCGTACAATACTCTCGTATCATGTGGAAGGAAAAAATTAGGTGTCAATAGCATATATCATGAATGGATATACTTAATCGCATGGAATAGGCATAGATATGAAACTTAGGAGAGTAAGACTAGAAAGAAGGAGGGGAAATTACTATAAATGTCTATCTAATTCTTTCAACTACATTTCTAGCTATATTGACTGATTCATACTAAGCATTTAGAACTCAACAGAGGCATACATGGAATGAATGTACATATAGAACTGCGAAGTGATAGGTATTGACATGAAACTTTTTAGAATCATTTAAAAGAAAATTTTGTTATTTCAAACACTGTTCCTTACAAGTTCTAATAACCAATAGTGAAAGGAGTCATAGGCAATGAGTTATGTAACAATCAAATTAGGAATTTTATCATGACCTGAGTGCTCTAGTCTACTGAAATGGGTTCATAGAGCATGGATGGTGTTGATGCCTAATTTTTGCCATCCACAACTAGGTTTAATCCTTATATGGTTTGATTTTAAATAAAATCGAAATGTTTATTTTATCTAAATAAAAACTTTCTAAAATATTTCTCTAAGTTAATTGTGTCATTTTAAGTAGATATTATACATTTTCATATCCATGCATACAAGATCATATAATTTTGGTTACTTAAACAATTATCCTCTTAAAAATAAGATTTTAATCAAGACTCGTCTAGAAAAATATTTCAAACAAGTAAATCTTTATTATAATATCCCGAAAATCCATACCAATGTTAGGGATATGCTTCAAGATCATGAGAAATAAATTATAGTATCTTGGTAGTTTTATGAGTGAGTTTGATGTTTATTAAGGCCTCAAATAACTGCTAGCTATTAGATGAATCAAAATATCCCTTACCGATTGAGTTCTCGAGAAGGGGGATGATGGAGCCAACTTCAAATGAGATTATCTTTTGTTTTACAAATAATTTTTGATCTTACAGCCTACCAATAGATAGATAATTGAATTATTTTTCCATCGATACCAATTTTTCCTAAATTCAAAAATTGAGCAAAAAGTTATAGCATTTTTGTGTGAGGCGGTGGGCTGCCTCAACTACACCGCTCGGTGGTGCAATAGCGGTGAAGCCAACCGCCCAATGGTAAACCTCCAAATTACAGTCGACCCAAGGAAGTAGGCCACCACTATTAGCCCACTCAGCGGTGCTATAGCGGTGGGACCAATACCGCTCAGCGGTAAGCCTCAAAATTGGGATTTTTAATGGCCAGGGACCGTTTAGTCTTTTCCCATAGCTCCAAACCCATCCAAACATGGGATTCAAGTTCCAAAAGAGCATTATATGCTCATTTTTTTCACAAATTACTCAAATTAAAGTAGCCCTCTTTTAGAAACAAAAACACTAGCCTCCATAATTCAAGAACAAATCTAAAAAATTCACCATCAACTCTCATGAATTCATCAACCTAGGTATGTTAAATGTTCATCCATGGATCCCTTCTACCCATGGAGTCCAAAAATCTAATTTCAAATTCAAAGTTGTGATTTTTACAAGCTATTGTGTTTTCAATTGTGATTTTAAACCATGAACTCCCATTAATTGTAATTCTATGCCATGTTTACATAAAATTGTTATTCACTGATTTAAATCATAATTAGTGTTGTTGAGGTTGAATTCAGGTTATTACTACAAGCTTTACTAGCTTGAACTATGCATATCTAGTGTTTGATGAAATGCCTACAAGAATGTATTTTTAATAAATATTTCTATGTTATGTCCCCAAAGTTTAGTACTATTTTACTATTATTGCTATCGAGTCATGGGGGTTATGAATACCTAAAAACATAGTAGTTTACTTAGTCTCAGTATCTTCAGAATAGTTTCAAAATATGTTATGAGCATTATCAGTTCAATCAATTATCATAATTAGTTAAACTTACAACAATTCAGTATTCTGAGTCAGTTCAGTTGGGAGTAGGACTTAGCACCGAGTGAATGTAGGGATGGAAGCCTTCCCATCAGATAGGAAAAGTCATTAGTATCAGTCCTTATACTCCTGAACTATGTAGCCAACGTAGGATATGAGGAGTCACCCGTCAGTTTAGGATGGACTACCTCTCAAGGGTCACCCGTCAGTTTAAGCTTGACACCCTTAGTCCTTTGGGATAGTATAATAGTGGATCCACATAGTCAGTGTTAGTATCCATGGCATGGTACTGACACCCTTCAAAATGGGGTCACAGGTTGGAACTCAATTTGCTCATTAGGGTATGTCGGTTAGATGATAGCTCCCACAGTCAGTCCAGTGACGAACTCAGTAATTCAGTTTTAGCTTTGCTTGACCATAGAATACAGATATAAGTTATTCACTAATCAGTATTTAGTATCCCAGTTTAAGATTATATTTAAAAAGTATTTTATGATTAGTCATACATCCATCTGTATTTATAGATTTCACACATTCTCAGCATTTGCAGATTTCATGCATTCTATTCAGTACCTTTTGCTATTTATTTAGTTAGTTATTACTTATACATATGAAACCATACATGTCATCCTACCTCATTTAGCATATCGGTACATTCAAAGTACTAATCGCATACTCTTTTCTTGCGCTATGATGTATCATATCATAGGTGCAGATGCTCAGTTTCCTAACCATGCTTAGAGACATACCAGATTTTCTGCTGTAGTAGTGGTGAGTCCTCATACTTTGATGAAAATGGTTTATTTCTCTTAGTTTACCTTATCAGTTTAGTATCTTTTAGTCAGTCAAAGTTAGTTAGGGGATTATCCCATCAACTCCACAGTCAGTCAGTAGAGGCTTTTCAGACTAGTTCAGAAAGTTAGTTAGTTTTCAGACTTTATTACCAGTTGTCTTTATCAGTATTGTTAGTATTGTTTTACAAACATAATCAGAGTTGTAATTTAAACGTTATGGTATTTCAATAACTTTCTGCACATTTCTTATATTATTAGTTTATATTTAGTGCTCATAGCAGGTACCAGTATCATGGGTTAGCTTATGGTTACTTGTGATTGTAAGCACCATGTGATGTTTGCCCAAGGTGTACTCTCGGGGTGCTACAAACTTGGTATCAGAGCCTAAGGTTTTAAAGTGTCCTAGGAAATCTGAAAGATGCGTCAAGTAGAGTCTTGTGCATGCGTGTGAAGCGCACCACACTTGTGGACAAGAGGCTACAAGGCATTTTAGGAAAATTTCCCTACTTTTAGTGTTCATGTCATGCTAAAGAGTATGATGCTCAAGTTAAACTCTCTATGTAATCTAATTTCCCTTCCGTTTACAAACTATGCCTCCTCGAAAGATAAACAAAAGAAATGTAAACCAGCCAGTACCTCCACCCGTCCAGGAAGATCCCCTGAATGAGCATGTTTCTCATACAAAGTTCTGAGCTGCATTCACTACTCTCTCTCACTCTATAGCAACCCAAAATGAGTGGACAGTTGCTATTCCGGCCAACCCAGTGGCCAATACTGCCGCAGCTAGGATTTGGGAATTTACCCGAATGAATCCTCCTCTATTTTCAGGATCCAAATCTAAAGAGGACCCGTAAGAATTCCTAGACTTGGACCAAAAGGTAACTGACATTATGGGGGTAACTTCTAGTGAGAGTGCTGAATTAGTTACTTACTAACTATAGGATGTAGCCCATACCTGGTTTAAGCAATGGAAAGGTAATAGAGGTGTAGATGCAAGGCCCGTATAGTGGGAAGAGTTTGTTACATCATTTTTAAATAGGTTCTTTCCATTGGAGTTGAGAGAGGATAAAGTGTTATAGTTTATCAACTTGAGGCAAGGAAACATGAGTGTTAAAGACTATTCCCTTAAGTTTACTCAGTTATCTAGGTATGATCCTCATGTGGTGGATGATAACAGGTCTAGGATGAGCAAGTTTGTGTCTGGGATATTTGATTGTGTAGTCAAGGAGTGTAGAACTGTGATGTTAATTAAGGAGATAGACATATATAGGCTTATGGTCCATGCTCAATAGATTGAGAAATAGAGTCTTAAGGAAAGGGAGAGGAAGAACAAGAGGGCTAAAATAGGTAGCTTTAATTTTACTCAGCCTAAGTCAAAGCGTGGTAATCGTCCCCAATTTTGCCAGTAATTTTTAGTTCCTCCCCCATCTTCAACTAGTACCTCAATGCCAAAGTTCAAAAATAATAATCGAGATAGGGAGCCAGGCTCTAAGTCCCAAGGTAGTGTAAACAGTAGTCACATAAATCCCCTTTGCCACAAATGTGGTAGAAACCATCAGGGTGAGTGTAGAGATGGTAGTGATGTATGCTTTAAGTGTGGCAAGCCAAGCCATTAGATCCGGGAGTGTCAGGTAGTTTCTTAGAAAGAAAGGGATTTGAGCCAGCAGGGCCAGTCCCATCAGTCATCAGTTCTAGTCGGCAGCCTGACTCAACAAGGAATCACTTCCAATGCTACTAGTGGTTAGTGTCAGAACAGGCTTTATGTACTTCAGTCTCGACAAGATCAGGAAAGTTCTCCTGATGTGGTTGCTGGTATGTTGCAAGTCTTTCATTTACATATTTATGCTTTATTATACCCTAGAGCTTCTTTTTGTTTTGTAACCCCTTATATAGCCATCAACTTCAGAGTCAGTCCTAAAATCTTAGCAGAGCTTTTTTTAGTGTCTACTCTAGTAGGTGTCTGTATTATAACCCAGTGGGTATACAGGATCTGCCCAGTTACAGTGTCTAAGAAAGTTATTTTATTAGATCTTATGAAACTAGAGATGATGCATTTTGATGTCATTCTCGACATAGATTGGCTCCACCCATGCTATGCGTCAGTTGATTTCAGAAATAAAGTTATTTATTTTTAGTTTCCAAATAAACCAGTCCTTGAATGTAGGGGTAGTACTACAGCACTTAGGGGTCAGCTTGTTTCGTACCTTAAAGCGAGGAAAATGATATCCAAATGGTGTATTTATTATCTTGTCTGAGTCAAAGACTTTAATTCTGAGACTCCTAATCTTGAGTCAGTTTCAGTAGTGAGGGAATTTCTAGATGTGTTCCCTGAAGATCTTCCCAGAGTTCCTCCCAAAAGAGAAATTGACTTCGGAATAAACCTTCTTCTGGGTACCCACCCTATCTCTATTCATCCATACATAATGGTTCCAGCAGAACTCAAAGAGTTGAAAGAACAGTTGAAAGATATCCTAGATAAGGTATTCATAAGGCCCAGCATTTCCCCATGGGGCGCACCAGTCCTATTTGTGCGTAAGAAAGATTTTTCTCTTATAATGTATATTGACTACCATTAGTTGAACAAAGTCACAATCAAGAACAAATACCCATTTCCCAGAATTGATGACTTGTTCGACCAACTTTAGGGTGCCAGTTACTTTTCTTAGAGCCCATCAGTTGTTTGATAAATTCAGAAAGTTCAAATTTGTCTACGATCAGTAGCTTTTCTTGGATATATTATTTCTGGTGATGGCATTAGAGTTGATCCTCAAAAGACCAAAGTGGTAAAAAACTGGCCTAGACCTATTTCTCCACCAGATATCAGGAGTTTCTTAGGTTTGGCTGTCTATTACAGGAGATTTCTTGAAGGGTTTTTGTCAATTAAATCCCCCAAGTCAAGATTGACTCATAAGAAATTTAAGTTTCAGTGGTCAGATTCTTGTGAGAAGAGTTTTTAGAAGTTGAAGACTTAACTCACTTCAACCCCAGTTTTGACATTGCCAAATGGTTCAAATGGGTTTGTTATGTATTATGATACTTCTAGAGTTGGTTTGGGGTGTGTTTTGATGCAAAAGGAAAGAGTAGTGGCCTATGCCTCAAGACAGCTTAAGTCCCATGAAAAGAATTACCCAACTAATGATGTTAAGCTAGTAACTGTTGTGTTTGCCTTAAAGATTTGGAGGGACTATTTGTATGGGGTGTATGTTGATATTTTCACACACCACAAGAGCTTTCAGTGTGTATTTTCACAGAAAGATTTGAATCTGCATCAGAGAAGATGGTTAGAATTGCTGAAAGATTATGATATGAGTGTTTTGTATCACCCGGGCATGGCCAATGTTATGGAAGATATCTAAGTAGATTGTCTATAGGTAGTGTTGCTCATGTTGAGTATGATAAAAAGAAGTTAGTTAGAAAAGTTCATCAGCTTGCCAGGTTAGGTGTTTATTTGGTTGATTCAGCTGAGGGTAGCATTTGGGTGTAGAATAGTTCAAAATTGTAACACCCCATATTTTCGCGCTAGAATTCTAACCATCGTACCTATGTGTGTAATCTCTAATCCAAATGATTCCCATGTGAATATAAGTTTCTTGATCATTGACCTAGTTTATAAAGTTCCTTTGAGGTGAAAAATGATCATAATAATTACCTAGAACTAAGTTGAGTTAAGAGCCCCTGATTCGTCCAAAGTTTGGTATTTGATTCTATAAGGGTATACTTTACATGAGTATAACTTTTGATATACATGAAATTTATCATCTCAAGACCCACCAAAAGATAGATAATTGAATTAGTTTTCCAATGATACCAATTTCACCTAAATCCGATACCCGAGTGAAAAGTTATGTCATTTTTTGTGTGAGGCAGTAAGGGATCGCGATAGCCCCGTGATGTGATGGCTGCTAGACCCAACTAGGGGTCGCATCACAAGGGCTACTTGACCCAACTAAGGGTCGTGATTCTGGGATATTCCCCCACAGTTTTAGTTTCTTAAGGGTCAAGGGACACTTTGGTCCTTTCCTCTCGACCCCAAACGTCCAAAGCACGAATTATAACACCCAAAAGGGCATTATTTACCTATCTTCTTCAAATCAACTCACGTAAAAACCCTCTCCTTTCCCAAGAACAATAATTCAAGATTTTACTCTCAAGAACATAAGGATTCAAACTTCAATTTTAAGATTTCTTCAAGAATCTGTTCAACTAAGGTATGTGGGGTTATGAACAAGAATTTTCTTCCACCCTTGTGTCCAAAGCTTGATTTTAAGTTGAATTTTTCATAAATTGAAGTTAGGGTTCATACCCAATTCTTATTATTTTTAGTTTATGGAATTATAATGTTATTTAAGGTTTCAATTGCAAGAGATTTACATATATTCATGTTTAAAATCATAAGATTTATTTTATGAGTTACATTCCACTATCTTAATTAAGATTGTTGACATCTTTTAAGATGATTATTGAGCATGAAATTTAAATATGTTTATCGATGCATTAAATCTTGCTATTTTGAGCCCCAAGTACAATATATGAGTTTAAGGAGATTATGATCTCAAGTTCTATTGATAAGTATTGAAAATTGATTTAATAGCAACGATGGATCTTTTGATCCCAAGATAAGATTATGAAATCCATATTATTCAGACTGTTTATGATTTAAAGTAAAGATAAGCATAATTGGTTTTCATTACAAATACTTATACTCCATCCATTCAAAAAGAATGACCTACGGGGCATTTTCGAGAGGCTACGGGGCATTTAAGAAAAGTTTCCTCTCTTTGATAATCTAGATCATGCTGTAAAGTTGTTCCTTCAGAAACTTTTATCGATTCTTGTATTAATCCATGCTTCTCCATCTATGCTATATTCTTGAGATAACATGATTAGCAAGTTCCAATTCCTACTAAGATGATGCTCTCAGATTTACTATCAATGTGTGATAAGTTCGCTAATGTGTGATAAATTTCTCAATTTGAAAGTTATTTCCTCATCCCCATGAGTCCTTCAGTTAAGACAGAGTAAGATATTTATTCAGATTCCTTATTAGCCTTTCAATATAGATAGTGCTCGTAAAAGGAGATAGTATGAACTTAGATTATTAAATAATCTTTCTATTAGAGGGATATTATGACCTAGAGTGTTATGATTCATAAGTAGTAGAACCTTCTTATAGTTAGAAGTATGGGTATAAAAGAGTAGTGACAAGAAAGGTGGGAATGGTTTTTGATTTGAAGTATATAGATAAACTCGTTCATGGTATCGAGTTATTGGCTTAGGTGAATTATTGTTTTTTTGAAGTAGAGAAGGAGTATTGATGGTACTTATGGTATTGGAAAAGTATAGGTTATTAATAAAAGTATTTGGTGGTTGAATATTGTTAATTTAGGTTTCCTTTGACGTTCTAAAAAGGAGTTTAGTTAAAACTTATAAAGTTATGAAAGTAATTTAGGTATATAGATGGGTAAATAGCCGAAATGTGTAGAAGCAGGATGTGCTAGCGGATTCTAATAAGGCATACCATATGATTGTGATCAATTATGGTTGTTATGGGTTCTAGAGGACTATTGTTTCCTGATGTCTTAATTATAGATTCCAATTGAGAATAGTATGTGCGGTTGGGTTGTGAATCATGTCTAGCACTAGACTCTAAGTTTGAATAGTGGATGATCATAAAGGTGGAAATAATGATTGCTTGGTTAGTGATTCTAGTTATATGGAGGTGAATCAATAGTCTTGAAATAGTGAATGGAAGAATTTTAGTTTAGTGATTTGAGATTTAGTATGATGTTGTAGGTATGATGTCGTAGTGTGCCCAAGGTAATATGGGTTTGCATTATTTTTCTAAGGTCATTAAGTGCCATGTGTTGTTAGTATTACCCTTGAGTCTCTAAGTGGAAGAAGGCTAGTTATATAGTACATGGTGTTTTAATACCTAAGTTGAGGCGTGTTAGATAGATGGTGTTAAGTCTTTTAAGTATGATTTTGATTCTTATTAATTGGGAAAAAAATATAAGTATAGAAGTGTAATCTTGGTAGGCTCTGATTATTTTTTTAGTGAGGTAGATATGTTTGCTAATGAGAGTATAAGTCTTTGATGATATTTATTCAAGCTAGAAAGTTAAGGATGATATACGAAAAAGGTTGTTCAAGAATGAAGTCAGTAAGTTTGAAATATAGTTTATTCTTATGAGTCTAGCATTTATTGTAGACATTAGAATGAAAACATAATGGCTTAGTCTGGAGGATCTAGAGTAGACCCATAATCTTAGAATATCAACTTTGACCTAAGGGGGAGATGGTAGAGTGCAGAACCAAATCATGTTTTGAGAATTATATTGTGATGAATGTCCATAAGAGTTGTAATGAGATAGTGATCCCTTCTTACTCTAGAGTATTCCTTGGATTCCAATCATTATCACACAAAATCCATTTATTGCGTGATAGATCTATGTCAAAGGCCAATGCTTATAAACTTCATGCGTATTCAAATTCCTTCTCAGCTTCTAGCACGCAAGTAATAGCTTCACTCTGTGATTCCAGTTATCCCTCATAAATTTGTGAACTCCAGTCTTATGTTGAATAACATATGATAAGTACTAACTCATGATCCTAGTGAAATCCAGTTTATATCATGTCTGTCCTCAGATAAGATCTCTTTAATGAGTTCATGCCTTTGATATTACATTCTTCAGGCCTCAGTTAAGTGACAGAGATATGTATAGTATTCTTTTGAGCTTCAGGTCTTTATATGTTATCCCTTCAGTAATCTCTTCCTACGTTAAGGTAGTGGTGATGATAATGGATAAGAAATGGTTTAGATGAGAGGGAGTTGATGACCCTCTTTAAGAAAGGTTACTTATCCTTTTCTATCTAAAGCTAAAGTGTGAAGTATGATTGAGGCCAAGTCTTTGATACATGTCATGGCTAGTTAAAATTTCATGTGTGCTTTCTTGGGGATAGCGCATGGAAGTTGTTAATGATAGAATTTTAGATAATATGAGGAAGATGTTTTTATGGTTATTTGCCTAGAAGTTCATATGTGGTTATAGAGATAGGGTTAAATATTATGTTGGGATGTAACTGGACGAATGCAATATGCGCTAGTAAATCCATAGTAAGAGTTTCGAGCTAGTCATTAAAGTGGTAAGGCACGCTATGCTTAGGGTGTGAGCTATAGAAGTGAGATAGAATATTGAATCATATGGTTTAGATTAGTAATTATGGTGTAGCATGTTGCATATTCAGATTTTGAGTTAGGCGTGATCATGGTGAGAGGATTTAGTTCAATACAGACTTTACTAGATAGATTTATCAATGCCCATGTGAGAATTATAAGTTGAATCGAATTAGTATGGTATTTAAGGGGAATAGTATAGTTGAGAAAGTATTCGATAAGTGTTTCTAATCTTGAAAGTAAGAAGTTGCATTGCCTAAGGCCTAGTAATTCTATCCTAGCTTATAATCTATATGTCTATATTCCATGTTATAGAGTAGTGTCAATGTTGTGATTCCTTAGTCAGATGTCTTGTTCAGATCATGCCCAAGATTCTTTGATCCCTAATGTTACTAGAACTTCTTTAGAAAGAGTGTTGAAGAGATACTTCATTTAAGTATAAGTTTCCAATATAATTCAGTTAGTATAGCCAGCAATTCATTTTTGCAGTCAGGCAGACCAGTTCCTATGGTTTTCCACCTTTTCACCTAGTCCTACTATCCGAAGTATCATGCGTATGACCATTCCATGAGATTATCTATTCGTATCCATGTAAATTGTGAATTCAGTTCAGTCCAAGCATCATGTTTAAGATTCAGTTATTTAGTCATGACTTAGTTCATAAGTGTTTAGTGCATAATCTCAATTTTCCAAGTATTTTAACTCAGAAAGTGTAGTACCCCTTGTACGATCTATGTTTTGTTGTCTTATGATTCGTACTTCCAAAAGTTATCACTTCCCAATTTAATATGTATGATTGTATCATGAACATTTCGACTCAGCATAAATCAGGTCCTTCAAGTAAAGTCAAGTCAAGTCAGAATTCAGCTTCATGATAGAATTTTTAAAGTTTTAGCTCAGCTATATCCTTCATTAGCAGACACACTATTCCATATTTTTAATGTTTCAATAATTCCCTACCCATCATTTGAGAACGAATGATTCCAAGAGGGAGATAATGTAATACCCTATATTTACGTGCTAGAATTCTAACCGTCGCTCCTACACGTGTAAGCTCTAATACAAATGATTCACATGTGAATATAAGTTTCATGATCATTAACCTATTTTATGAAGTGCTTTTGAGGTGAAAAATGTTCATAATAATTGCCTATAATCAAGTTGAGTTAATAGCCCTTAATTCGTCCAAAGTTTGGTATTCGATTCTACAAGGGTCTACTTTAAATGTGTATAACTTTTTCTATACGTGGAATTTATTAGCTCAAGAACCACCAAAAGATAAATAATTAAATTACGTTTCCAATGACACCAATTTTGCCTAAATCTGATACCCTAGTGAAAAGTTATGCAATTTTTTATGTGACGCAGTAAGGGTTTGCAATAGCCCCGCGATGCAAGGGCTGCTTAACCCAACTAGGGGTCGTGTCATGAGGGATGCTTAAACCAATTAGGATTCATGATGTGGAGTCTATTCTCTCACAGTTTTAGCTTCTTAAGGGTCAAGAGACACTTTGGTCCTTTCTCCTCGACCCCAAACGTCCAAAGTACGAATTAAACGCCCAAAAGGGCATTATTTGCCCATCTTCTTAAAATCAACTCACGTAAAAACCCTCTCCTTACCCAAGAATAATAATTCAAGATTTTACTCTCAAGAACATAAGTATTCAAGCTTCAATTTCAAGATTTTTTCAAGACTCCGTTCAACTAATTTATATGGGGTTATGAACAAGGGTTTTCTTCCACCATTGTGCCCAAAGCTTGATTTTAAGTTGAATTTTGCATAAATTGAAGTAAGGGTTCATACCCAATTCTTATTATTTTTAGTTTATGGAATTACTATGTTATTTAAGTCTTCAATTTCATGAGATTTACATATATCCATGTTTGAAATCATGAGATTTATACTATGAGTTACATTCTACTATCTTAATTGAGATTGTTGATAGTTTTTAAGATGATTATTATGCATGAAATTTAAATATGTTTATTAATGCATTAAAGCTTGTTGTTTTTATCCCCAAGTACAAGAGATGAGTTTATAAGGAGATTATGATCTCAAGTTCTATTGATAAGTATTGAAAGGTGCTTTAAAAGCAAAGATGGATCTTTTGATCCCAAGCTAAGATTATGAAATCCACATAAGTAAAAAAAAAGCATAATTGGTTTTCATTACAAATACTTATACTCCCTCTATTCAAAAAGAATGACCTACTTTCCTTTTTATTCTGTTTAAAAAAAGAATGACCCTTTCCTTTTTAGCAACTTTTTAATTTTAACTTTCCACATGGCATGTTTAAGACCACAAGATTGAAAGACATTTATGTACATTTGACATATCTTTAATTTAATACCACAAGATCCAAAAGTCTTCTTTATTTTCTTAAACTCCGTGCCAAGTCAAACTAGGTCACTCTTTTTTAAATGAAAGGTGTACTATTTTAAAGTGGATTTCCTACAGAATGAGCATATAAGTAAGAGAGAAGTATTTAGCACCGAGAAGGAAGTCTGGGTTTAACGCATCCTATTTCTCCAGAACTACGAGCCAATATAGGTACAGATTCATATTATTCCCATTTATAGGGATGCAGATACAGATTGTAAACACATAGCTTAGGTTATACTCCTTGGAAAGAGTATGACACCTCTCCCCAATGTGAGATTTTCCCCTTAGGGGAACAAGACATTGGACTCCATGATAGCTCACATGATTTATGTCGGTTAGAAGAACCTCCCTACTAGTAAAGAATTACAGAAAACATTTTAAATATATTCCCTAACAAAAAAAGAATAATTGAATAGTTCATAGAAACTAAGTGTAAAGGCTCACAAATTTGCTCAGATATTTACTTACACAAGACTTCAGTTATCAAATTTTAGCTTTCAGTTTACAGATATATAGGTGAATCCTCTTTACACTTAGACTGCATGAATTGAAAACAGACTTAACTTCAGTCCTACTTATTCTACAAATAGAAAGAGTAATAACCCCTCTTTTAGAGCTAAATATGATGGCTTACAAAGATTGTCTTTATGCTTTACTACAATATGTTTATATTTCATAGATTTTACAATATTCAAGCCAATGTGAGTCATTTATATATAGCATGCATTCTTTACAAGCTATAAGATTTATTGAGTTACTATTTTACTTATGCATTCACTCTCACATGCTCAGTACATTCCAAAAGTACTGATCCATATATATGTCTATGTGTTACACTATTTAATAATGTAGGTACCAGTTCATTTGTAGTCCATATATCACGATCAGACAGTTGCAGATTCTAGCAAGCAGGTGATGAGTCCTCCTACTTTGAGGACTTCAAATAGATGTTATTCATGTACTTTACCTTCTTACTCATATGTATTGATTAGTGGTAGTTGGAGTCGCATCCCAGCTATTTATAGTCAGTATAGTAGAGGCTTTATAGAAAGTCAGTATAGTTGACGCATTCAGTTTCAGTTTTGTTTTGCTATAAGCAAGTTGTAATCATTTTAATATAGCTTTGTATTGATCAAGTTTAGAAAAGATTTATCTTTCATATTTTCTCAAGATTTATATACTTTATCTAGTTGCTCATGAGTTATGCTAGTACAAGGGCTAGCTTGGGATCACTTATGGTCCTATGCTCTGTGTAAAGACTAAGGGCTAGTCTCTGATTATTTCAAACTTTGTATTAAAGCACAAGGTTCAAGTATCCTAGGGTGTCTGTGAAGCCGTGTCTAGTAGAGTCTTGTGGAATGGTACAGAGACGTCTGTACTTTTCTTTGATAGGCTACAATGTATTTAAGAAAAGCTTCCTCTCTTTCATACTATAGATCGTGCCATAAAGTTGTTCCTTCAAAAATTTCTATTGGTTTGTGTATTAATCCATACTTCTCCATCTATGCTATATTCTTAAGAGCATGATTAGCAATTTCCAATTCCTCCTAAAATAATTCTCTCAAATTTACTATCAGTGTGTGATATATTTGCTAGTGTGTGATAAATTCCTCGAGTTAAAGTTATTTCCATATCCCCAGGAGTCCTTCAGTTAAGACAATGTAAGATATGTATTTAGATTCCTCATTAACCCTTCAATACAGATAGTACTCATAAAAGGAGATAGTATAAACCTAGATTATTAAATAGTATTTGCAGTCGAGGGATATTATGACCTAGAGTATTATGATTCATAGGCAGTAAAACCTTCTTATAGTTGGAAGTATGGGTATAGAAGAGTAGTGACAAGACAGGTGGGAATGGCATTTGATTGGAAGTATATAGATAAACTTATGTTTGTTATCGAGTTATTAGTTTAGGTTAATAGGAGTATTGATGGTATTTATGGTGTTAGAAAATAATAGGTTATTAAAAAAAGTATTTGGTGGTTGTATGTTGTTAATTTCGGCTTTCCTTGAGGTTCCAAAAAGGAGTTTAGTTGAAATTTATAGAGTTATGAAAGTAATTTAGGTATATAGATGGGTAAATTGTCAGAATGTGTAGAAGGAGGATGTGCTAACGGATTCTAATAAGGCATACCATAGGATTGTGATCAATTATGGTTGTTATGGGGTTCTAGTGAACTATTGTTTCCTGATGTCTTATCTTATAGCTTCCAAGTGACAATAGTATGTGGGGTTGGGTTGTGGATCATGTCTAGCACTAGACACTAAGTTTTAACAGTGGATGATCATAAAGGTGGAAATAATGATTGCTTGGTTAGTGATTCTAGTTATATGGAGATGAATCAATAGGCTTGAAACAGTGAATGCAAGAATTTTAGTTTAGTGATTTGAGATTAAGTATGATATTATAGGTATGATGTAGAGATGTGCTCAAGGTGATATGGGTTTGCATTATTTTTCTAAGGTCATTAAATGTCGTGTGTGGTTAGTAGTACCCTTGAGTTGCTAAATGGAAGAAGGCTAGTTATATAGTACAGGGTGTTTTAATAGCTAAGTTGAGGAGTTTTAGATAGATGGTGTTAAGTCTTTTAAGTTTGATTTTGATTCTTACGATTTGGGGAAAAACTTAGTATAAAGTGTGATCTTGGTAGGCTCTGATTATTTGTTTAGCGAGGTGCATATGTTTGGTAATGAGAGTGTAAGTTGTTGATGATAATTATTCAAGCTAGAAAGTTAAGGATGATATACGAAAAGGGTTGTTCAAGAATAAGTCAGTAAGTTCAAAATATAGTTTATTCTTGTGAGTTTAGCATTTATATATAAACAGTAGAATTAAGATATAATGGATTAGTCTCGAGGATATAGAGTAGACCCATAATTTTAGAATATCAGCTTTGTCCTAAGGGGGAGATGGTAGAGTGGTGAACCAAATCAAGTTTTAAAAATTAGATTGAGATAAATGTCAATAAGAGTTTTAATGAGATAGTGATCCCTTCTTACTCTAGAGTATTCCTAGGGTTTCAATCATTGTCAAACCAAATCTATGTATTACATGATAGATCCATGTCAAAGACCAATTTTTATAGACTTCATGCGTATTCAAGTTCATTCTCAGCTTCTAGCAAGAAAGTAACAGCTTCACTCTATGATTTGAGTTAGTCCTCATGAATTTGTGAACTCTAGTCTTATGTGGAATAGCATATGAAAATTATTCATGATCCTAGTGAAATCAAATTTATATTATGTATGTCCTCAGTTTATATCTCTTTAATGAGTTCATGCCTTTGACATTCTATTCTCCAGGCCTCAGTTAAGTGTCAAAGTTATGTATAGTATTCTTTTGTGCTTCAGGTCCTTATATGTTATCCCTTCAGTGACCTCTTCCTATATTAAGGTAGTGGTGATGATAATGTATAAGCAATGGTTTAGATGAGAGGGAGTTGATGACCCTCATTAAGAAAGGTTACTTATGCTTTTCAATCTAAAGCTAAAGTGTGAAGTATGATTGAGGCCAAGTTTTTGATATATGTCACGGCTAGTTGAAATTTCATATGTGTTTTCTTGGGGAATGTGCATGGAAGTTGTTAATGATAGAAGTTTAGATAATATGAGGAAGATGCTTTTATGGTTATTTTCCTAGAAGTTCATAAGTGGTTATAGAGATAGGCTTGAATGTCATGTTGGGATGTAAGTGGAGGAATGCAATATGCGCTAGTGAATACATAGTATAGTAAGAGTTTAGAGTTAGTCATTGAAGTGGTAAGTCACGTTATGCTTAAGGTGTGAGCTCTAGAAGAGAAATAGAATATTGAATCATGTGGTTTAGACTAGTAATTATGGTGTAGCATGTTGCATCTTTAGATATCGAGTTGGTCGTGATCATGGTGAGAGGATTTAGTTTAGTTTTAGTAGATAGATTTATCAATGCCCATGTGAGAATTATAAGTTGAATCGAATAAGTATGGTATTTAAGGGCAATAGTATAGTTGAGGAAGTATTTAAGAAGTGTTTCTAATCTTGAAAGTAAAAAAGTTGCATTGCCTAAGGCCTAGTAGTTCTATCCTAGTTTATAATTTGTATGTCTATATTCCATGCTATAGAGTAGTGTCAATGTTTTGATTCCTTCGTCAGATGTCTTGTTTAGATCATGCCCAAGATTCTTTGCTCCCTAATGTTACTAGAACTTCTTTAGAAAGAGTGTTGAAGATATATTCCAGTTAAGAATAAGTTTCCAGTATAATTCAGTCAGTATAGCTAGCAATTCAGTTTAGCAGTCAGGCAGACAAGTTCCTGTGGTTTTCCACCTTTCAACTCAGTTCTACTATACGAAGTCTCATACGTATGACCATTCCAAGAGATAATCTATTCGCATCCATGTAAATTACAAATTCAATTCAGTCCAAGCGTCATGTTTTAGATTCTCCCACAATTTAGCTTTTGAAGGGTCAAGAGATACTTAGGTCCTTTCCCCTCGACCCGAAACGTCCAATGTAGGAATTATAACACCCAAAAGGGCATTATTTGCCCATCTTCTTCAAATCAACTCACGTAAAAATCCTCTCCTTTCCCAAGAACAATAATTCAAGATATTAATCTCAAGAACATAAGGATTCAAGCTTTAATTTTAAGATCTCTTCAAGAATCCATTCAATTAAGGTATATGGGGTTATGAACAAGGGTTTTGCTCCACCATTGTGCCCAAAGCTTGATTTTAAGTTGAATTTTTCATAAATTGGAGTTAGGGTTCATACCCAATTTTTCTTATTTTTAGTTTATGGAATTATCACGTTATTTAAGGCTTCAATTACAGGAGATTTTCATATATCCATGGTTGAAATAATGAGATTTATATTATGAGTTACATTCCACTATCTTAATTGAGATTGTTGACAGCTTTTAAGATGATTATTGAGCATGAAATTTAAATATGTTTATTGATTCATTAAAGCTTGCTGTTTTGAGCCTCAAGTACAAAAAATGAGTTTATAAGGAAATTATGATCTAAAGTTCTATTGATAAGTATTGAAAACTTCTTTAAAAGCAAAGATGGATCTTTTGAACCCAAGCTAAGATTATGAAATCCGCATTACTCAGATTGTTTATGATTTAAAGTAAAGAGAAGCATAAATAGTTTTTATTACAAATACTTAAACTATTTTAAAGTGGATTTCCTACAGAACAAGTATATAAGTAAGGGAGAAGTATTTAGCACCGAGCGGGAAGTGTGAGTTTAACGCATCCTAGTTCCCCATAACTACGAGCCATCAGAGGTAAAAATTTAGATTATTCCTATTTATAGGGATGCAGATACACATTGTGATCACATATCTTAGGTTATACTCCTTGGCAAGAGTATGACACCTCTCCCAAACATGAGGTTTTCCCCATAGGGGAATAAGACGTTGGACTCTATGATAGCTCACATAGTTTATGTCGGTTAGAAGAACCTCCCAACTAGTAAAGAATTATAAAAAAGATTTTAAAATATATTCTCTAATAGAAAAATAATAACAGAATAATTTTTAGAAACTAAGTGTAAGGATCACAAATTTACTCAGATATTGGCTTACACAAGACTTCAGTTGTCAGATTTCAGCTTTCAGTTTACAGATATATAGGTGAGTCCTCTTTACACTTAGCCTGAATGATTTGAAAATAGACTTAACTTCAGTCCTACTTATTCTACAAACAGAAAGAGTAATAACCCCGCTTTTAGAACTAAGTGTGATGGCTCACAATGATTGTCTTTATGCTTTCCTACAATATGTTTATATTTCATAGCTTTTATAGTATTCAAGCCAATGTGAGTCATTTATGCTTAGAAAGCATTCTTTATAAGCTATAAGATTTATTAAGTAACTGTTTTACTTATGCATTCACCCCTAAATGCTCAATACATTCCAAAAGTACTAATCCAAATATATGTCTATGTTCTACATTGTTTAATAATATAGGTACCAGTTCAATTGTAGTCCATATATCATAATCAGACAGTAGCAGATTCCAGCAGGCAGGTGATGAGTCCTCCTACTTCAGGGACTTCAAATATATGTTATTCATATACTTTACTTTCTTACTTATATGTATTGATTAGTGGTAGTTGGAGTCACGTCCCAGTTATCTATAGTCAGTATAGTAGAGGCTTCATAGACATATAGTATAGTTGATGTATTCAGTTTCAGTTTTGTTTTGTATAAGCAGAGTTGTAATCATCTTAATATAGATTTGTATTGATCAAGTTCAGAAAAGATTTATCTTTTGCATTTTCTTCAGATTTATTTGTTTTATCCAGTTGCTCATGAGTTATGATAGTTCAAAGGTTAGCTTGGGATCACCTATGGTCCTAAGCACCGTGTGACAAATAGGGGGTAGTCTCGGGTTGTTACAGGAATCTTCTTTGGTTGTTGAAGTGAAAGAAAAGCAAGATAAGGATCCTAGTCTAGTGAAGCTGAAGGAGTTAGTTAGAGATCAGAAAGTAAAGGTTTTCTCCCAAGAGGAAGATGGTGTGTTGTGTTGCCAGGGTAGGCTATGTGTGTTATGTATTGATGATCTGAGCCAGTCGATTCTTGCAGAAGCGCATGTTGCGTATTACTCGATTCACCCAGGGGCCATGAAAATGTACCGCGATCTACAGGAAATCTGTTGGTAGAGTGGGATGAAAAGAGATATTGTAGAGATAGTAGCTAAGTGCTCCACTTGTCAATAGGATAAGATTGAACATCAAAAGCCTAGTGGGTCTATGCAGGAGTTCAATATTCCCACTTAGAAGTGGGAGGAAATGAACATGGATTTTGTGACAGGTTTGCCTCGTACCCATCGTCAGTATGATTCAATTTGGGTCATTGTGGATAGAATTATTCAGTCAAGGATTATTCCAGTCTCAATATCAGAGAATTGGTTAGGTTGTATGGTGTCCCATTGTCCATCATTTTATATAACTCACACTTTTGGAAAGCCTTCTAAAAGGGTCTTCGTACCCAGGTCCACCTCAGTACAGCCTTTCACCCTCAAACAAATGATCAGGCTGAAGGACCATTCAGACTCTTAAGGATCTGTTGGGAGCGTGTGTAGTTGACTTTAAGGGCAGTTGGGATGAGCACTTGCCTTTGATTGAATTTACGTATAATAATATCTATTATTCTAGTATTCAGATGGCTTCATTTGAGGCTCTTTATGGAAGGAGATGTAGATCTCTCATTGGTTGGTTTGAAGTAGGTGAGGCTGTGGTGGTGGGGCCTAACTTGGTGTTTGGTGCTTTATAGAATGTACAGCTGATCAAGGAGAGGCTTAAGATAGCCTAGAGTCAACAAAAATTGTATGTAGATGTGAGAAGAAAAGATCTTGAATTTAAGATTAATGGTTTTGTGTATTTGAAAATCTCTCCCATGAAGGGGGTTAAGAGGTTTGGTATGAAGGGGAAGCTTAGTACCTGATATGTTGGCCCTTACAGAATTATAAGCCATTTTCGAAAGGTGGCTTATGGCTTATGAGCTTGAGTTGCCTGTAGGCTTAACATCAGTGCACCCAGTATTCGATGTCTCTTTGTTGAAGAAATGTATTGGTGACCCACTGTAGTTGTCCCTTTAGAGAGTGCAGATGTTTAGAACAATCTTTCTTACGAAGAAATTCCAGTCGAGATCCTTGATCGCCAGATTCGTAGATTAAGGAACAAAGAAGTTGCCTTGGTCAAAGTTCTTTAGAGGAATCAGTATATTGAGGGAGCCACTTGGGAAGCAGAAGCAGATATACGGAACAAAAACCTTCATATTTTCTCCATAAACTTAGATTCAGCTTAAGGTAATAATCTTTTTAGAATTTCTCTTTTCCATGCTCAATTCCAGCTACATATCATTCTCATATCAGTCATGCATTCACAGAACCAGTTCAGTCAAGTGTCTTGTTTTAGATTCAGTCATGTAATCACATTCTCATCACACATATTTAGCATGAAACCAAAATTCCTCAGTGTTTTCAGCTTAATCAATCTCATTCGAGGACGAATATTCCCAAGGGGGAGATATTGTAATACCTCAAAAATCCAAACAAATGTTACGAATATTCTTCAAGATTATGAGAAATAAATTATAGTGTTTTGGTAGTTTTTTGAGTGATTTCGATGTTTATTAAGGCCTCAAATAACTCTTAGCTATTAGACGAATCAAAATATCTCTTACCAATTGAGTTCTCGAGAAGGAGGATGATATAGTCAACTTTAAATGAGTATATATTTCATTTTACTAGGAATTTTTTAGCATATGACCTACCAATAGAAATATAATTGAATTATATTTCCAGTGATACCAATTTAGGCTAAATCTGATAACCGAGCAAAAAGTTATAGCACTTTTTGTGTGAGGCAGTAGGCTGCCGCAACTACACCGCTCGATGGTGCAATAGCGTTGAAGCCAATACCACTCAACAGTAAACCTCCAAATCAGAGTCGTCCCAAGGTAGTAGGTCACCTCTATTAGCTTGCTCAGTGGTGCTATAGCGGTGAGACCTATACCGCTCTGCGGTAAGCCTCAAAATCGAGATTTTTAATGCCCAGGGACCATTTGGTCATTTCCCATAGATCCAAATCCATCCAAACACGGTATTCAAGTCCTAAAAGATCATTATATGCTTATTTTTTTCACAAATTACTCGAATTAAAGTAGCCCTCTATCAAGAACAAAAATCCTAGCCTCCATAATTCAAGAACAAATCTCAAGAATTCACCATCAACTCTCATGAATTCATCAACCCAGGTATGTTAAATGTTTATCCATGGATCCCTTCCACCCATGGAGTCCAAGAATCTAATTTCAAATTTCAAGTTGTGATTTTTACAAGCTATTGTGTTTTCAATTGTTATTTTAAACCATGAACTCCCATGAATTATAATTCTATGCCATGTTTACATAAAATTGTAGTTGTTATCAAACCCCACATGTTTTAATGTTGTTATTCACTGATTTAAATCATAATTAGTTTTGTTGAGGTTGAATTAATGTTGTTACTACAAGCTTTAAGCTATTCCCATGCGTAGCTTGAACTATTCATATCTAGTGTTTGATGAAATGCCTACAAGAATGGATTTTTAATAAATGGTTCTATGTTATGTCTCCAAAGTTTAGTACTATTTTACTATTATTACTATCGAGTCATGGGGGTTATGAATACCCAAAAAAATAGCTATTTACTTAGTCTCAGTATCTTCAAAATAGTTTCAAAATATGTTATGAGCATTATCAGTTCAATCAGTTATCATAATCAGTTAAACTTAGAACAATTCAGTATTCTGAGTCAGTTCAGTTGGGAGTAGGACTTAGCACCGAGTGAATATAGGGATGGTAGCCTTCCCATCAGATAGGAAAAGTCATTAGTAGCAGTCCTTATACTCCTGAACTACGTAGACAACGTAGGATATGAGGAGTCACCCGTCAGTTTAGGCTTGACTACCTCTCAGGGGTCACTCATCAGTTTAGGCTTGACACCCTTAGTCCTTCGGGACAGTATATCAGTGGATCCACACCGCCAGTGTTAGTACCCGTGGCACGGTACTGACGCCCTTCCAACTAGGATCATAAGTTGGACCCTAATTTGCTCATTTGGGCATGTCGATTAAATGATAGATCCACAGTCAGTCCAGTGATGAACTCAGTAATTCAATTTCAGCTTTGCTTGACCATAGCATACAGATATAAGTTATTCACTGATCAGTATTTAGTATCTCAGTTTACAGATTATATTCTAAAAATATTTATGCTTGGTCATACATCCATCAGTATTTACAGATTTTACGCATTCTCAACATCTATAGATTTCATGCATTCTATTCAGTACCTTATGTTATTCATTCAGTTAGTTATTATTTATGCATATGAAACCATGCATGTCAGCCTACCTTATTTAGCATACCAGTACATTTAAAGTACTGATCGCATACTCTTTTCTTATGCTATGATGCATCATATCATAGGTGCAGACGCTCAGTTTCCTGACCATGCTTAGAGACATACCAGATTATCAACTGTAGTAGTGGTTAGTCCTCATACTTCGAGGATAATAGTTTATTTCTCTCAGTTTACCTTATCAGTTCAATATCTTTTAGTTAGTCGGAGTTAGTTGGGGGATTTTCCCATCAACTCCACGGCCAGTCAAGAGAGACTTTTCAGACTAATTCAGATAGTTAGTCAGTTTTCAGACTTTATTACCAGTTGTCTTTATCAGTATTGTTAGTATTGTTTTACAGACATTATCAGAGTTGTGATTTAAACCTTTTGGCGTTTCAGTAACTTTCCGCATATGTCTTATGTTATTAGTTTATATTCAGTGCTCATTATAATAAATCTATTTCATAAGTTAGTTAATCGTCTATATCCGCACCCCCCTACAAATGGTATCAGAGCCCAGTAATTTAAAAAGTAGAGCAGTGAGATATATGTTAGATATGTTAGAATTTATTTATGTTTATTGAATTAATTATGAGAAGACCATTTAAAAATAGAGAAGCTTTTAGAAAACTTAAAGAATCTTTAATTAGTAATTATTCAGAATATACAAGTCTAAATAAAATAAAAGAAAACCCACAAAGATTAGCCTACCTAATTACATTAATATCTAGTATTGAAGCAAAATTAATAATCCATTTAAAATCTAGAAGAATGAGACACATACCACCTAATTATGATAAAATTAGATTTAGATATCCACCAAGATATTATAAATAAGGTTTAAATGAATAAAGTACAGAAATACAAAGAATTAAAATAAATTATTTCTGAAAAATGTAAAGAATTAAAAATAAGAATAGAAAGACTACATTATAATATATTTGCCGGAGTTAGTGAAAATTCAATAAATACACAAAAAGATGAAATATCAAAATTAGAATCACAAATAGACAGTTTAGAATATATATATATCAACATGAACTATTCACAATAAAATAAACAAAGAAGAATTTATAATAGATGAAAAAATATATGAAAATCATGAAGGATTAAAAATAAAAATAGTATTTTCTAATCTAGGAAGAAGATATAAGAAAATAGGTGAACATTTATATCTAACATTAGAAAAAGAAGAATTAAAATTAGAAGATAAATTGATAGCAATGGTAAGAATAGAAAGAGAAACGAAGAAATAGATAGGAAAAAGGAAATAAAAAAAATAAAACAACAAACTATGGAAGAAATACGAAAAATAGAAGAAACTAAAAATAGTAGGATTGCTGAATTAGAAAAAGAACTACAAATGTTAAAGGATCTGTATGAACAAAGACAAAAGGAAAAAGAAGAAAAAGATAGAGAACAAAAATTACTGAACGAGATAAATCAATTTAAGAAAAAATTGGAAATAAAAAACAAAGAATTAGAAATAAATAATATAGGCGTTGAAGAGACAGATAATTATGATTCAGAAGATAGTGAAACATATACAAAAATATTAACAAATACAAAAAATTTAGAAATCAATGAAAAACAAAAAGTAATTAATGAGGAAAACTTAGAAAGTACCTACACAGAAATAAACACTCTTGATAAAAAAGGAGATGAAAATATAATACCTAAAACAGCAGAAATAAGAAAACCTATATATTATAAGAGTATGTTTAAAAAATATAATAAATATGACAAATGGACACCAAAACAAATAGTTAATAAAAATTATAACTTTTTAGGCCTAGACTGTGTAATAGATACAAAAAAAACAATACAATTATGGATAGGATATATGACAAAACAATTATTAGATAATAATATAAACATAACAGATGCACCAGAATACATAGAAAGAACACTAATAGGATCAGTAAAATTATGGTTTTCAAATTTAACTGAAAATAGCAAGAAAGTATTAAGAACTAATAAACCTATAGAAGGAACATCATCAACAACAACTAAACTAACGCCTATAGAATTATTAAAAAAATATGAAACAGCTATAAAAGATGAATTTGGTAGTATGACAACAATAGAAGAAGAACAAGATGAAGAAAAAGATACAAATAGGAATTTAATGTTAAAATTAGCAATATGTAATATGTGTTATATACATGAATATACTTGCGCATTTAAAGAATATTATTATAAAGGAGCATATAGTATAGAAGAAAGTAAAGAGATAAGAAAATTATATTTTAATAAATTACCCGAGCCATTTAATTCAAAGATAATAAAAAGTAGGGAAGAAGCAAAAATAGTAGATACGTTAGGAGCAAGAATAAACTTTTTACAACAATGGTATAGAAACTTATGTGAAAAATATAGAGAAGAATTAAAAATGGAAAAAACATTAATAAGAAATTTAGCATGTTGCAAAAATAAAATAGCACCCCAATTTGGATGTGAAGAAAGATATTATAAGAAAAGAAAAAGACATAAGAAATATAAGAAATATAAAAAATCAAAATATAAATATAAGAAACCGAGAAAAAGATATTATGTAAAAAATTATAAATACAAAAGACCATATAGAAAGAAGAAATCTATAAAAGAATGTACTTGTTATAATTGTGGAAAGATAGGCCATTTAGCTAGAGATTGTAAATTACCTAAAAATCTGAAAAATAAACAAATATCAGAAATAAAAATAGATAATACAGAATATATGCAGATAGATTATATAGATTATGAATTAGAAAGTGAGGATAGTATATATGAAATTTCAGAAAACGAAACAGATAATGAAATAGATAGTGAAATAGATGAATCAAATGACTGAAGAAGATATAAAAATAATAACAAAGGAAGAATATTTAAATGATGAAGGAACGGAACAAAAAATAATATTTGACAGTAACATATTTGATGAAATAAAAGGAAAAGAATTAGATTTAAGTGTAGAAAAATATTTAAAATACCAACAATAAAAAATATTTTTACTAGGAAAAAGGACAAATATTATGTAGTATGCCAAAAGGAACATGTAATAGACTGCAGATATGCAAAAGGCAAAGCTAGTATACCACTAGTAACAAAAAGAATAATTAATAAAGAGATAAATGATATAAAAAGTAAAGGAGATCCAATAAAATATGTACACCTTGGAGGTACAGAGATATTAATAAACGCATGTTTTAGAGAAGGAATAGATACACCAATAGAATTATATTTAGCAGATGATAGAATTATAAAACCTATAGAAAAAAGCATAATAACTGCCGTAAAAGGAAATCTAATATACCAAAAATTTAAATTTATAATAAGTGCAAATTATTCAGTAGCGGTAACAGATAAACATATAGATAAATCAATCGTATTATATTGGAAAATATCAGGAATAGAATTAACCCCAGGAAGTAAAATATTTACAGCAAGATGCAAAAATCTATATGTATTAACAACAAAACATAAAATAACAGGAAAAAATAAGATTAAAAAAATACGAATAGAAAGCCCATTCGAACAAATTGTAAAAACAATAGATTATAATGATTATAGCTATAGAGACATAGATATAGAAGAAAATTTAGAAATAGTAAATGATAGAATAAGTACAACGAAAAGAATAGCTCATGAAAAATCAGAATCATCAAACTCATCAAAAAGAACAAGTTATGAAATAAATTCAATAAATAATTTAAACCAATATTACATAACAGGAAAAATAAATAAAAAAGAATATTTAATACTCTTAAATATAGGACAAGAAGAAAATTATATAGCAAAATATCTAGTAAAAAAATGAAGAAATAAAAACTGATAATGATATGTGCTCAGATCTACCAAGAAGTTTAATAAATAGTAGAAATATAGCAGAAAAAGAAATAATAATTGGAGTTAGAAAAATAAAAATAGAATTCGAAGTAAAGGAAGAAATGCAAAAAGCAGATATAATATTAGGAATAAAATGGCTAGAACAAGTAAAACCATATAATATAGAACATACACAATTAACCTTAACATATAACAAAGAGAAGTTATTCTTAAGAAGAGCCTTAACATAAAATAAAAATATATGTATTAATGAAGATAGTAGTAGAAGGATATTACAGTAGATATTATACGCCTATGATAGATACAGGAGCAGAAGCTAATTTATGTAGATATAATTGCTTACCAGAAAGTAAATGGGATAAATTAAAAACACCAATAATAGTTAAAGGATTTAATAATGAAGGAAGCTTAATTACTTATAAAGCTAGGAATGTAAAAATACAAGTATGGGATAAGATATTAACAATAGAAGAAATTTATAATTATGAACTAATATCAAAAGATATACTTTTAGGAATGCCGTTCTTAGATAAATTATACCCACATATAATAACTAGAACAGACTGGTGGTTTACAACACCATGCAAACAGAAAGTGAGAGCAAAAAGAGTTAATAATAAAATAAGAAAGAAAACTGATTGGATAAAAGGAAGTGAAAAAATTACACAAAAGTTAGAAAATATAAAAAAATACTGAAGATACAATAGAACTAGTAGTATTTTCGATAAATAAAACAGAAATAACTATATTTTCAATAAATAAAATAGAAATAATTAAGAAAAAATTAGAACAATTATATAGTGAAGATCCATTAAAAGGATGGGAAAAACATAAAACTACTATAAAAATTGAATTAATAGATAAAAATAGCATAATAACCCAGAAACCATTAACATATAATTTTGACGATTTAAAAGAATTTAAAATGCATATAGATGAATTATTCGAAAAACAATATATACAAAAAAGTAATAGTAAACATAATAGTCCAGCATTTATAGTAAATAAACATAGTGAACAAAAAAGAGGAAAAATTAGGATGGTTATTGACTATACAAATTTAAATGCAAAAACTATAACATATAATTATCCAATACCAAATAAGATATTAAAAATAAGGCAAATACAAGGATATAATTATTTTAGCAAATTCGATTGTAAATCAGGATTTTACCATCTAAAGTTAGGAGAAGAATCTAAAGAATTAACCGCATTTACGGTACCACAAGGATTTTATGAATGGAACGTATTACCATTTGGATATAAAAATGCACCAAGTAGATATCAACATTTTATGGATAGTTATTTTAAACAATTATCTAATTGTATAGTATACATAGATGATATATTATTATATACAAAAACTAAAGAAGAACATTTAAAATTATTGGAACAGTTTACAGATATAATAGGAAAATCGGGAATAAGTCTAAGCGAAAAGAAAGCTGAAATTATGAAAAATCAGATAGAATTTTTAGGAATACAAATAGATAAAAGTGGAGTAAAAATGCAACAACATATGGTACAAAAAATAATAAATTCGAAAGAAGAATTAGATACAAAGAAGAAATTACAATCATTTTTAGGATTAGTAAACCAAGTAAGAGAATATATTCCAAAATTAGCAGAAACTTTAAAACCACTACAGAAAAAATTAAAAAAGGATGTAGAATATAACTATAATGAAAAAGATAAAAAACAAGTTCAAAAAATAAAATTACTTTGTAAAGAATTACCAAAATTACAATTTCCAGATGAAAATAGAAAATTTATATATATAGTAGAAGTAGATGCTAGTGAATATAGTTATGGAAGAGTACTTAAATATCGATATGAAGCAGAAAAAATAGAATACCATTGGAGATACTACTCAGGTACGTTCAATGAGACAGAAATAAAATGAGAAATAAATAGGAAAGAATTATGTTCATTATATAAATGTTTGTTAGCATTTGAGCCATATATTGTATATAACAAATTTATTGTACGAACAGATAATACACAACTACGCTGGTGGTTAACAAAGAAAATACAAAATTCAGTTACAACAAAAGAGATTCGGAGATTAGTCTTGAATATATTAAATTTCACATTTATAATTGAAGTAATCAGTACTAACAAAAATGTTATTGCAGATTACATATCAAGACAAAGCTACACAGACTGAAATAATAGAAGAAGATACTCTAGAAAAAATACTCAACACCCTAACTACGCTTTCAATGAAAGTGGACAGTATGGGTAATGAGATAGAAAAGCTAAAGACTAATGAAGATAAACTGAAGTCTATAGCTACAAATCAGCTAACTCAGCAGTGTGCAGAGCTATGTCGATCGGAAGACATTAAAGTTCCAGAGCTAGAAGGAGACGATGGGACACTCCATAAAACCCATAACATTTATCAATCTACTTCTGCAGGTACAAGCAAAGGAGTTAGTCGACCAAGATACCAGAACATGAATATGAATAAAATATTTGAGAAACCATTTATACCGAAAACACAAAAAGACCCCTTGTTTATACCCCCACAAATCACCACATACCGAGAGAGCCTGAACCAAGATAAAAAAAGTTTACAACTATACAGCCTAAAAATACATAGAAAATATCTATAGTGTACAAACTTTTCTAAACCTTAACCCCAGAGCTACAAATATCAAAGAACCAAACACAAACTATATAACCCAAAAATTACAAGGATAAAACAAGCTAATTGCACTACCCAAAACCAACCCAAGCCTAGTAAAAACTTGTTTTGACTATGGATTATTAAACACTATATACACCCAAGACGGAGAAGAACTAACAGCCATGTAAGAATTACATAAGATATTCACCACCTACAAAAGGATAACGAAAAAAATCTATTTTACATAAAGTGTTATACTGCACCAGCAGAGATATTATACGATGAAATAAAACCAGTTATACAAGTTGTAAAAATAGGACTAACCAAAGATATGATCATACCAGAAGATATTACATAGCAACAGGAGATACCCAAAATTGAGATATTAGATTTCTACGCAAATAAACGACTCATTGGACTAGCTACGATTATACAAGAATTAGCAAATAATTATACTAATGAAAACCCAATATGGAGCTATTATTCGAGAGACCATCAAATGATTTATTCAAATTCAAAAGAGCTACGACAAGCAGATATGGAAGATGTTAGGCAATGGATAATGACATTACTTAACCCAGAAAAATAATCTACCGCAAGAGCAATTAAAAAAGGATTTATTTCAGATGGATTACTGACAAGATATTGTAAAATAATTGGACACAAATACCAGATCATCAATGTTCAAGATGTAATGGAGAAGATAACATTATTCCAGAAGTACACCTAGAATAAAAATCAAGAAGATGAACATGCCAGCTGGAAAGATAAGATAAGGAGCAACAGATACGACAACGAGAAAATACCGATAGAAGAAGACAAGATATTAAATTATTTACGTAAAATTGTTAGAATTGTAAGTTTTTATTGTATAGACTTTTCTTAGCCTCCTAGCCTTTTTTAAAGGCTATGGCACTAAATTGTACAGACTTTTCTTTTTTTAGACTCCTAGCCTTTTTGACTTTTCAAAAGGCTATGGCACTTAGTTTTAGGATTCTAGTTTTAGGATTTTTTTTTAAAAAAACGTGTAAAGACTTTGTAAAGATTTTTCATTCTATAAATGAAAGAAACCGAAGGCATTGCAAGGCAAGCCTTCATGTGTTGAAGCAATACTCTCTCCAATTCATAACAAATATTTTGCCCAGTTAATTAAAAAACAGACATATTTCAATGGAAAAAGCTATGGAGGAACAAACTTCAGAAACATCAAAACTACCCGAATAGGTATATTTATTTATGATTATGAATAGCTAAATTCATAATTCCCAACAATCATGATACGATAAAATAAATTCATATTAGTTACTTTATAGTAGAATTATTCGAAGAATAATATGTTAAGAAGTTTATTAGCAAAGTGGAAACGGAGAAAAATCCCTAAGAACTATGCCATCATAAAGGTGAAACCAATGAGGCAAGAAGCCGTGGTAGGGAGTAACCAGAGTAGAGGCGCTGTTTAAGGGAAGAAGTATCCAAATTACCATGCTAATAGTGACTAAAGAACATATTATTTAAGAATAATCTAGTATATAATAATCTAAAATGACCATATTTTGTTATGTACATGGTTGAAGGAAATATTTTGAAAAAAGCAATTTTATGAAAATGAATAATTATTTATCTGATGTGATGGTAGATAAATTTAAAATACTTATTTTGTATGCACTTAAAGATATAAAAGTAGTAGATATAAGAAAAATCATATTAGAAAAAGCATTTGGTAAATATTACATGACTAGAGTAAATTATATACCATACCTCCTAACTACTCTTACAAATACTTACCATGATAAATTACATAGAATTTTTAGAAAAAGATATGAGAAACATACAGTTACTAGAAAAACAGATGAAAATAAATATAGACAAATACATGGAAAATAAAGATATAAAATACATAGAATTTCTTAATAAAAATATGCAAGAACTACTAAGGCTAAAACAAACAACTACAAAATATTATAATAAAACCAATTTTACAAGATAGATCATCTAGATTATCTTAAAGTCTTAATCTTATATATACTTAAAGATATAGAAATTATAGATATTAAGAGAATAATACTAGAAAAAATAATAAACTATGAAATTGAAACCATAAATTGGATAGAACAGTTATACCAAGAAATTTACCCAGAAGGATATTATTCAGATTAAGAGATGTTAGAATATATTAGAAAAACTAGAGAAAATCAAGATAATCTAAATAAAGAAATTAATTATAAAAACCGAATTAGAAAAATAATGGAGAATCTAAAAGAAAAATTAATATGGATAGAAGAAACCTTAGAAAATTTAGAAAAAAGTACATGTGATAGTTTATATAATTTAAAAAACTCACTACGAGAAGAACAACACAAGATAATAAATAACATTGAAAATCTAGAATTAGATATACATTACAGTACAGTTAGGATAAATTATTATACAGAAATTTGTAACTCTGCAATTACTACAGGATAAAATAATAAACCAAACAAATTAATGAATATATCTTACAAAAAGAATAAATCATTAAAAGATATTGAAACAAAATTTAAGAAATATCCACGCACAAAGAAAAATAGATTCATTAGATATATAATAAATCTATTTCATAAGTTAGTTAATCACCTATATCCGCACCCCCCTACAAATGGTATGTACTCTTGGAGCGTTACTTTTATTTACATAAAAAATTTTCTTAACAAAAATAATATTTATTTGGGAAATCAAGAAACTCGAGATTGAATCGGTTGATAATTCATATCAAGTTGGGATTTATTTAGCCAATTCATCAACGTTGGTCATAATTGAAATCAATTTGGCCATAATTATAATGCAATTGGCCATTTGATTTTCAATTCAGGTATAATTTAAATAATATTGACTAAAATCCTAACAATTCTAATTCATTAAATCCCTACTCCTAAATTAAATCTGCCCATCCCATTTCCTTTAAAAATTCATATACCTAGCCTATTTCAATTAAAAATTCATCACCCCAACCTATTTCCTTTAAAAATTGTATAAACCACATAAATCCCTTCCCTAGTGAAAGTAATTACTTAAAATCTCAGCTGTCTTTCTCTCTCCCAAAATTGAGATATATCTTATACATTAGGTCATCACTCATACATTGCTGGAATGTATGAGAAAACTGATTAGCCTATATTTATGGAAAGAGAAATCTTATATAATCTTTCTCTTCCTTAATTAACATCATTAATTATCTATTATTATGTAGTATATGATTAAATATAGTAACTGAAATTCAAATTCTAAAACATCACAGTAAATTTTCTTCTTTGTTGAATTTTGTTCTGAAAAGAAAAGATCGTCAACTGCTCTCTTCAATTCTCAAAAATATCAATATGAACTTCCCAATATTGTTGCATCATTCAGGTATTTGGGAGTCGAAAATTATTTATCAATCCTACAAAAGTGATGCAATTATTGTTTCGAAAAGTATAACCTTCTTGAAATTGATTGCTACGATCGTGATGCTATTGAATATTGATGAAGTTCGTAAAAAAATTAAAGTAAAATACTTTGTTGAAGGTAGCTCTTCTCCAATTATCATAAGGAATGACAATGGAGTGAGAGTTTACATGGAGTTGAAGAAACAATTTTCGAAATTTGTCAATATGGTATTTTATGCCTTGAAAAAATAAAAGCAGACTCAAATTAAGAGAGAAAAATATAACAACAAACTGATGCGTATTAAAGATAACATTATACAATAGTTGCACATGCATGTGGTCACATTATACATGTAAAAATAATCTGCAGTAATGTATAGTGTCATACTATACATTTAAGTATTAACATTAAACATGTATACTTTTGTATCCTTATCAGAAGGTACAATGTAACATTATACAATAGTAATACTTTCTAACTGTACAATGCCAAATAATATATAAAATGTCTCTTAAATGTAATAAGAACTTTTTAATGTATAACATAATGAAATATATAACAGAAGAATTATCTTATACATTAGTCTTCCAAAATAACTAATTTATAATATCTGATATATTATAACTTATACATTAAAATATAATCTTCCAAAATGTATAATATCATACTATACATATAAAATATTCACCTTATATATTAATTATCTACAAGATTATAATAATTTTAAGAAAAAATTAGTGTTATTGTAACATTATATTGGCTACATAATAATAAGGAAAAAGAATGATCCAATTTCCTCTATTAAGTGAATTGAAAATGTACATCAATCGTATTTTGAATATTCAAGTGTTATTGTAACATTACATTAGGTTGATTGTAAGTATAAATAAAGGAGCACATATATGGAGTAAAAGTTGGTGCACTAAAATAGACGCAAAATATGATATTTTAATATGTACAAGGAGATGAGAAAGAAAAAGTAAATTTAAGCGATTTAAATGAGTACTTTGATATTTTTGTAAAAAAAATTTTAATATCAAATTTTAAGTAATAAAGTAAAGTAACCTTGTGTATTTATGTAATATTTGCTTAAAAATTCACCTCGTAGCCCAAACCTCACGTCCCTTATATCTCCTTTCCACTTATCCTACCGCGAACAAATGACAACAATATCAGCCTCAACACAAACAAAGTACAATGTATAACTTCAACAGCAATACGAGTACGAACAACAATATCGACGACAATATCAATGAAATCCAAAATCCAAAATGCCCCAAATTCAAATTTTGAATTTTTTGTATAGAGATAGTATGATTCTTTTCAAATTTCCTCCAAAAACCCTTGAAACCAGGAGAATATCCTTGGATTGACCACTCTCTTAATTCCAAATAAGGACAAAGGAGAATCGATCTCCATCTATTTTTCTTGATTTGATTTCAGCCATTTAATTCAGGTATTTTCCCCAACTCCCACATCAACAATACCCTCCGATTCGACCCAATTTACCCCGATATAAACCCTATTGATCACACTGATTTGGTTGAGGATGTTAATGGTCTCGAAGGTGAAAATCACCTGAGAAAAAGGTGAAGGATTTTTGAATTGAAAGAGATTTTCTTTGCTAAGTATTACAGTTTCTAGGTTAGAATACTTGTAAGACTCATTTGAACATTCGATTTTGGTTATGAAATGAGTTGGGTTTTCCCCGGTGGAGAGTGCGGATAGCTTATGTGGTAAAATAGAATGGATATGGTATAAAATTATTTATATTGATTAAATATTTTATTATAATATTTTTTAGTTGTTTATTTTAATCTCATTAATTCTTTTATATTTTCACTAAAAATTTTATATATTTTATATCTATTTTCTAAAATTTTAAATATACATAATTTATTATAGTTAGTGTGTGGATTTGCTACGTAAGTATTTATAAGAGTAGTTCGGTAGGCATGGTATATAATTAATTCTAGTCATAAAATATTAATTCCTTTTATTAGTTATGTTTTATTATTTTTTAGTAGTTGTAGTGTTTAGATTTATTCCTTTTCTTGTAGTGTTGTTAGTGGTATAGTTGATGTTAGAAAAAAGAATAGTAATCCCTCTTTTGCTGAATTCTCTTGGTGATGAAATTCTTTTGCTAAATCATTAATGGCCTGTCAATGTAAAGAGCCAGTTTTTCCTCCCCGTCATTGAAGTATGGATTAAAATTCTTCTTTTCAAATTCAATGCATGAAATCTTCTCATTTATATTGATGTCTAAAAATGCTTTAGATCCATAGGATTTGTTTCACCTGAATAGGTGTATTTCTTGGTTGAACCATGAGATTAGACGACTTTGTTTGAGATGGAATTCATATTAAGAGCGTCAACTTGAATTTCTCCATTATTGATATTATTTGATTCATGGTTGTAAATAAAAATGCACCAGTTTTTTTTTTGTGACTTGCTGATTTTCCTCCCATCTATAGGCTAAAACTTAATGGTAATTGTTTTGTGTGTTAGTGAATTGCTCTAAATGTGTTATGTTGACTGCATGTTTAAACTTTATCTAAGGATGTTCAAGGTTCCAGGTTTTAACATGATTGATACTCTCTTTAGTTGGATAAGCTCATTGTGCAGACACTAATCTTATCTTTTATTTCTTATGCATAATATATCGAGTACATCTTTGTATTCCCCAAATTCCTCCCTGCGTCCAGTGGGCAGCTAAGCCCAACTATCTGTGAGCCAGCTGTGTCAAAATCTCAACGAGACGAATTGAAGTCAAGAAAAATGGTGTGTGACCTTAGTGAACGAAAGGCAAGCTGAATTACAGGTCTTGAAGAAAGGAGTGGGCCAAATCCCAAAAGTGGCCAACTCAATTGAAATTTAGCTCAAAAGCTCAATTCAATGATGAGCCAAAACTATAATATCGACTTTAAGTCCAATTAGAATAGGACAGAGTCGCTCGGAGCAGAAAATGAATGGGACAAGCCTAATAGTTCGCCTGGAGCAAGTCCAAATTTGGACCATTTATAGGGGTTTGGGCCTAAAAAAGGCCTAAATCCAATTTCTTTTACTCGTTCATTTATGTGTAAACAACTTAAACCTAGTGTTTCCTACATAATTACCATATTTTTCAACTTTTTTCTAAATTACTGAAAATCTCATATATGACACATTACTCAAGTATATGATACATAATTAACATATTTAATGCGATTTAATATGTAATAAGCAATAATTAAGCATTATCTTGTTTAATGAAATCCCATAAAAGTTGGAAGTGCCGTTTTTAAAACATAATGTTACACCAAATTTCTTTCAGATACATAAATGAAAGCTATGATACATAACAGATTGATACATAACTTCCCAACTAGTTGATTATAAAAAAGGAAAATAATGGTAAAAAAGGAGATAACAACGCAATTAACGCAATTCTGATTGGGATATGTCTCTTGAATTCTAAAAATTAGTGTCAGCTTCATAATTAAATTTTGAATTATCAAAAATAATAATCTTCGATGAAAATTCTTTCAAATTCTCTCATCTATATTTTCTTCTTCTGATTTCTTTATTTTGAATATGTTATGAACATCTCCATTTTGTTGAAATTTTACAGTGTTTGAAAGAATAAACTTCAATATGAACAATACAAAGCTATGAAATTGTTGTTGGAGAATGTATTTCTTTTTTAGATTGATTTCAAAAAACAATCCCCTTCGATGAAAATTTCAGAGAAACAAATTCTCTCATCTCTGTTTTCTTTTTCTGATTTCTTTATTTTGAATATGTTATGAACATCTCCATTCTGTTGAGATTTTACAGTGTTTAAATGAATAAACTTCAATACGAAAAAAATAAAAGTAATGAAATTGTTGTTGGAGAAAGTGTTTCGTTTTTGAGTTGATTTTGACAATCGCAATCAAATTTGGTATTGATTAATCAAGAAAAAAATCGACGCCAGATACATTGTCAAAGAAAATTCATCGCCAATGATGATTGGGAAGACAATAAAGTAAAGGTTTATGTTGAGTTCAAGAATAATGTTTTCGAATTTGTAATGTAGCTCGAATGATGGTATATTGGTGTTGTAATATGATACATTACTGCTTATATTTAATGTATCAGGTCACAAAAGATGCATCTATGACTTCTTTTCGAAAGAAAATTGATATTTATATTTTAAGATACATAGCATGTTTCACGTATTCTGATTAATTTGTTGCTTTGTTTTTAGTTGGCCTAACGTTGAATATTGTTTAAATAATATTGTAGTATATTTCATTTGAGACCCGATACATTTTGATGTACTATAGAATTTAATTTTATAGCATATTTTCTTTACATAAACATGTAATTCATTTGGATTATCTTGTACAAGCTCAAGTATCAACAAGTGTTTGATTATTTGTCCTTAAAAATTCGATTTGGGCGTATCAAGAAATACGCCTAAGCATGTTTGCTTAAACAATTTGAGTACTTTTACCCATAAAATTCTTAATATCGGTAGCAAATTTATGATTGGATGAACTACCAAACCTCATAGGATGAGGTGGAACGGATTTGATAACATATTTCATCCTGTGCGTTCAGAAATATTGAACATAATATAACGTAACAGAATAATAAAAATATGTTTGTTTTTATAATATATGTCTTAACATAAATAACATGATTACATTAGATGTATCAGGTGTAAAAGTACCCAAAATACATAAAACTTTTACTATGTATCAGAAATAATGAAATATCTCACTAAGTTAGATCTATATATCAGATTCAGTATATTGAATGTATCAGGTATAAAATAACCCAAATAACATACAAATTTCAGTATGTATTAGCAAACATGCAATATCTCATTAAAATTTGATCTATGTATCAAACTCAATATATTTAATGTATCAGGTGAAAAAAATTCCAAACACATACATCTTTTACTATGTATCATAAAGCATGATATGTCTCTGTAACATTACAGTTATGTATCGGATGAATTGTTTATATTATCGTTTGTTGCATTTTATATTATGATTCATAATTATATTATATATTGAAAAAATTCATCTATCAAATACATAAAAATCATATCTTTGATAGTAGGTCTCTTTTCGCAACTTTCTTTCTATTTCTTTTTCTCTTTGAAATTAAACAACATTCTTTTTCTCTTTGAAACAGCAACAACAGGCTTTTTCTCATTACTTTCAGCAGCATCCCGTAACTTCTTCATCATTATCAGATCGTTTCGATGCTTAGATCAATTTTCACTAAAATCACTGTCTTCAAAATCAAAGTTACCCAACACAAACTCAACATTAACTTTAGTAGGAGTTGCAACTGAAAAAGACCAAACCCGACTCCATTAATTTTGTTAAGTGAATGAACATAAAATTGAAAAATGATTTGCTTCAATTTTAGAACTAATAAACTTAAAAATCAAACACGGAATTTTTGGAGTAATTTGCTCAATGGAAGACCATTACTCCAAATGGAAGACGGTTTTGCATTAAACATGGGATTTGGAGTAATCTAAGTCAATGAAATCGTGATTTAAGGCAAAATTTTAGCAGTTGTTTGTTGTGTATTGAAGTGGATAGTAATGTATCAGAAAAATAGCGTGTAAAGTGGTTTAGAAGGAATTTTTGTAATTAGTTTAGTGGGATGGGATGATAAGTAATATTAAAAAGTTAATGTGTTGTTTTAGGTAATTTTTCCTTCATTTATTATACATTTGCATATTATCATGATACTGACTTTTTAAATATCTTAGTTAAATCTCTCAGTTAGAGTTGCTATCATTTTGTGTTGATTCCATTTGTTCTAATTTAATCATTTTGATTAAGTCTTTAAAATGAAGGTTGAACTTTACTATACAACAATAACATACCCAGTGTATTCCCACATAGTGGGGTCTGGGGAAGGTAGAGTGTATACAGACTATACCACTACCTCAGGTGAAGTAGAGAGGCTATTTCGATAGACTCCCGGCTTAGAACTGATAACAGTATAACAAAAATAAAAGATAAGTGCATATAAACTAGTACGGTATGCAAAATAAACTAACACCGCTAGCAACAAGATAATACTACAACCACAAGATAATACTAAGAACTATCTAACCGAAATCATAGACATCACACATCACCACAAATAAGAAACTACAGACACAAAAGAATGCTCCCTTACTGTTACCAACACACTCACATCCCCTAATCCTCTACCCTAATCCGCGTCTTCCACACCTCCTATCAAGGGTCATGTCTTCTGTAAGTTATAACTGCTCCATATCATGCCGAATCACCACCCTCCAATATTTCTTTGGTCTACCTCTAGCCCGCCTAAAACCATCCATATCTAGTGGCTCTCACACCTTCGCACTGAAACAGTCTAAAAAGAATTTGGTCATTATTTACTATCACTTCTCAAAAATAGAATTTGGTCATTATTTATCATGTCTAAATCTAGTTTAATCAGTCTTAATAAATAAACCCTTTTTCTCCTAAGTTAGTCAAATAAGTTATTTTCAAACAGTCTGGAAACCACAAGTTAGCGGATACCCCGAGTGCCTTAAAAACCTTCTCGGGGTATTAATGTAAACTATTGACCGATTTCTAAAAATTTAAAAGATCTTTCTATTTTAGACTTTTAGATAATTTTTTCAAGATTTTCCTAATTTTTCCTTAGTAAAATAAGTGGAATATCTTTTCAAGAAATCAAATTTGAAAACTTTTTCTAAGTGTTTGAATTTGAAAACCAAAAATCATTTTCTTTCTAAAACTGAAATGGCGATTCGGCTGCGAATTTCAACTAGGTTCTAACCAAATATTTGAACTAACTTTATTTTACTAATTATTCAGTTTTGTAATATTTGAATTGCTTTTTGGACTATTTTTTTTATTTTTTCACAATTATTAACTGTTGTCAGTGGTGACTCAAGGCTAAGACTAGTAATAATAATAATGAAGATTGTAACATCTATGATTTCAATTTCACTGAAATAATAATGAGGATTGTGAAATGTGTTTTAAAAAATATATTTAAATAATAATAGTAGTAATAATAATAATATATTAGAAACTATCTAATTCTTAGAAAAAATATGTTAAAACTTTGAATTAAACTACTCAAACTTCATTTTAATAAATAAAGTTTTAACAACAACATCCAAGTTATTGCATTGCAAACAAATGACTAACATCTTATTAACTAGAATTAATCTTTACTTTTATTAATAATCATATAAATATGTGAAGTTAAAGGTTATGTGTCTTTTAAAAATACTATACCAAAAACAACTAATATGTAAGAACAAATAAGACAATTCTAAATTATTATAGTAGTACTTTATATATATGTTTATATATGTAAGAATTCTTATTAAAAATTGACTTTAGGCCACTAATTTCATCGAGACACCCCTGCTTATTGCATTCATGGCATACTTCCTCATTTGACATTTAGTTGTTTGGGGTTTCACGATTGTCGTTGATCAATTCCAAATGAAAGTGTTGGAAATACAATAATTTATTGGTACATTAGCGTCTGATGGTTGTTTGTATTTCCAAATAAAAGTTTTTCACTTGGGAATCTGGTCAAAGCCCACTTAAGATACCTAGGATACGGTGAAACCAAGATCCTTTTTAGGCATGATCCTAGGACGATCCAATACTTGAGGGGGTATTAGGCCCATTAGAAAAACCTACCATCCATCGGTTAATCACGAGTTAATCATAGATGAATCATGCTTATGTATTGAAGAAGTATATGTCGATTAATCTATTCCATTATCATTTAGGGCAGGGGCAAAGACTTACCTTTTTTTCTTTTGTGTAGGCATGACTCAACTAGTCCCCGTTAGAAGATTCAAAATGATTACCAAACTAGATGATTTTCTTAAGATTTATTAGGCCTACATGAGTGTGGAAGATAAGAGGATTATTAAGATGCATATCGGTCACCTACCTTCACTTATAGATATAGATGTTTGGCCTGAGATGATTCATATGTTGACAGAATTATGGGATGATTATAACATAGTATTTCACATTGGTGGAGTTGAGTTGACCCCAACTATCAAAGCATTGGCAGATAGATATAAAAGCATCGACATGTGAAATAAAAGAAATAGTGCACCTAACAACATCGTTTTTGTCTTGGTCATATGGAACTATCAAAAGATCGAGGACGCATTTTTGATCACTGATGATACTTGGTTAGGGAAGTTTGATAGGCCAATTATCCCTTTTTGTGAGTTGTATTACAGGTTTGGGATATTAAATTCATTTCCAAAATTTAGGCATAAATTTATGTCTGAGTCAAAATGGAAGGACAGAAAGACATTTTCTTTCATAGTGAGCTTAGTTGGAACTATGATATTTTCACAAGGACAAAATAACAATATTCATCCAAGCGTTGTTAGGGTATCACATACCCTCTTCTATGGGGCGGAATACAACACTTCTAAGATATTCCACAATTTAGCTCCTATGACTGTTGCTAAAATGTATCGGGCTTTGGGAAACTATTAAAAGGTTGGCCCGTTTCTTCCAAGGATGCAATCTTATTTTGCAAAGGTGGATGATGAAACATTTGTTGAATGATCCTAGAGTGGAGAAAATGAACCACTTAACAAGGATAAATCTTTTGTCGACTCAAAGCATTTTTTTTGTCTTTAAGATCATTTACAAGGAAAAAAACTCCAGAATTTTGGTTCAGTTATTTAGGGAATCGGGAGACGACAATGTCTAGTGGCCAGTCAAATACCTTCATCCAGGAAAATACACTATTTGAGGAAATAAATGGCATTTCTTTGTACTTGCTGTCATTCAAGAGACTCATCCTTATATTTCTGTCAGAGTTCTCAAATAGTTCGGAATCAAGCCGAAAACACCGTAAACTGAGCCCATGGATAGATTCATCACCAAATATGGAGAAGGAAAGACACCACTCAAGGACTTTATTATACATAATACGAAGGAAAGAAAGACCAGTGAAATCTCTTTCCATATTGGGTTTGAACCTAGGGTTAGTGATACTTAGAAATAATGGTTGAATAACTCCACAGGAACATTGGTACCCGATCCAAATGTGCCCATGCAAATTGTTGATGTAGAATCAGAGCATCAGATTCAGCTTTACATACTTTAGGCTAGGTTAGAAACAAGTGAGATTGCACATTAATGACAACACATAGAGGATGCTTCAACCATACATCAATTGAGGAAAGAACTAAAGTGAGCCATACAATAGGTGGATGATGATAGATAGTGTTTGATTAATTTAGAAGATTGCATGCTTTCCTAAATTGATAGCACAAGGATAATGACCTACGAGAGTTGAGCATAATTATGTGAAAGTCATATGATCACCAATTTATATCACATATGGAATGAGGTGGACAAAGCCAAGAAGGTGAAGACCAACTAGGGATCATCCATAATACTAGTGTTTTCTACTATTATCCCTGTATGTAACTATTTTTCTCACATTTTATTTTCCTTTATACAAGGATTTTGCCCCTCATTTGCTACTCTGTATACATATATGCCCCTTTTGATATTGATGAAAATAATTTCTAGAGATAATGGATTTGTTTTAAAAGGCATATACTTTTTTAAAACTCGTTAGGCCTACCTTTGAATCAAAAAGGTCCCTTAAATAGGAAGCACACATTATTATGCTTGTGTGATAAAAGCCAAAATATACACCCACTATACAAAGTCCTACCAAAATACTCTAAGTCTCCCAATTCTCTCAAAAAGTCTATAACCATTCTTGAAAATTTCTAAAAGTTACTCTTACCATTTTAGGAAGGTCAACTATGGTTTCAGAAAAAACCATTATAGGGAGGACTGGAGAGGTCAATAGGTGAAGTTCTCAGGCTAAGAGGCAATTATTGAAGCTAGACCAAACGGATGAGATGTTAAAAGTGGAATATAAGATAGTGGTCAAGAAAATTGCTTCAACCAAAAGAAATATTGCCAAATTCAATTAAATGACTGCAGGAAAAGAGGATGTTGTCATAACAAAGAATAGGGAATTGGAGGAACAAATAGCCCAAACCAAGGAAAAAGTTGTTGTGTTAAACCAAATGCTGGAAAAAGGGAAGAAAATATCAGTAAGGGTCCTTGCTATAGAAATCAAAGAACTAGCCATGGAATTTAAAGCAACTGCTGAGATGATTGGAAGGATGATAGTAGAAAACAAAAGAAAAGAACCAAAAGATAACAGCCTCATGCAAAGAAGGAATATCAATGAAAATCGAGGAACTCATGAAAAATAAAAGAATGGTCAAGAAGACACGGACATGACATTCTCGCCTTTAAGGTTTCAGGCAAGGAGATGAATAGATCACACTCAAAGAAAATACAAGGAACTACTTATGAGACCCAAAAATTATGAAAGTCTTAGAGATTTACCAAATGTTGCGAGATATAGGAAATTTCTGCCCAATTAATAATAAAGGACCTCAATGTGACCCCAATAATTTGCATAAGAGATGTGCCTATCATTTGCTCTAGAAAGGACATACCATAAATGAATGTCGTGTTTTGAAGGCCAAAATATGTGGCTTGATTTATAAAGGGTAAATTGCTCACCTTTATGGACCACACACCATGTTGGCATGTAATACAGTTGAACCTGGAATGCCCATCACTAGTGGTGTCACAATTTGTTATTTAGACTTTACGACTTTTAAGGATAACTATGAAGAAATTTACTTCAAGTTGGTCCGAGCAAAGATCCTCTATCCAATTGAGAGAAGGAAAAATAAATGGTCTACAAAATGGAGGGAGAGTGATGATATTTGTCATTATCATAATGGAATCAAAGGACATGCCATTGAGAAATGTCATGTTTTTGCTTTGATTTGGAACACTTTATCAAAATTGGAAAAATTCGATTGGAACTCTTGCCAGACCATCCATGAAGCAGAAGATGGCTAGAAAGAACAAGAACATTTTCCACTTCCTAGAATCAGGTTTTAAAATTAGCAAGTTTGTCCATCTTTATTTTCCATTTCCCATAACGTAATGATTATTAGTGAATGAAATAAATTGAAATAACTTTGTCTAAGATATTTTGAACTATGTAGGGAATGATTTCTCCTTCATGAGATATGTAGGAAGCCTTTCGACCCAACCCTTATTTTGAAAAAACTTATCCATACCATATTTCAGAGAAAGAAGAAGCATCAAACCTTTATAACAAAATCCACTTAGACAAATCAATGAGCAAAATTCTTTTCATCAAAATTCTTGAGTCAACTCTTCCCCATGGATCAATCCCCCTGCTATGAGAAACAAATTCATGTGTTTAGTTCTTTCCCTATTATATTGCACTATTTATTACTAATGGAATTGACCCGAGATTACCCCTAGTCATAACACAATGCTTAAGGCCACAAGTGATCCCAAGCTAACCCATGATCTAGTATTTATTGTGAGCACTGAATAAAATAATAATAAAGCACCATATGTAGAAGTTAAAATGATAGAAATACTGTTAAGATGTAATACTAAAATGATACCCAACATGTCCGAACTATTGGTAAAAACTAAAAACAAGTCTGACTATCTGAAATCCTATAAAATATGAGGATTTGATGGGACAAACCCCTGACTAACTCTGAATGATTGAAATAAAATAAGTACTAAAAATGGTTGCAACTAACTTATCCTCAAAGAATGATGACTTACCACAACTGCTACTGAGTTGCACTGAGCTGACTAAGGGTGATCAAGGAACTGAGTGTCCGAACCTATGTTATAAGACAACATAGTGTAAAAGAGAGTATGCGATCAGTACTGTGAATGTGCTGGTATGTGAGATAGGGACAACTGATATATATATAAGTACTGAGATTAAATGCATGAACATGTGAAATAAATGCAAGACGAAGTAAAACATGCGCTGCAATAATTTGTAAATCTGAATAATTGAATGATTGATAAGATGGATACTTGGTCATGAAATCTTGATCTGATATGGTATAAATACTGAACTAAAACTGTGGGAGCTAACTACAATCAACATGCCAAATTTAAGTTAATGGGGTCCAACCTATAATCACAGTTGAAAGGGTGATGGTACTTTACCAGGGGTACCAACATATGGTTGACGATGTAGATCCACGAAGATGATGCCCCAAAGGATGAGGGTGTCATGCTTCTACTGACGGGGGACCCCTCATAATCTATAGTAGTGCCATAGGTTTGCAACTTAGGGATTGCTACTAATGACTCATGCCTAACCAACGGGGAGCCGTCATCCTTGCGTTCACTCAGTGCTAAGTGCTACTCCTAATTGAATGACACTGGTATTATTATCCGTTTAACATGATTTGATACTGATAATTGCTCAACATGAATATTATTATCTGAATATAATGATACAAACATGGTCTGAACGACTGGTAAATTGAAAATCTAAAATATACATGGCTATCTAGGTATCTAGTGTTCATAATCCTCTAGCATTGAATAATACTTTAAATACAATAACATTATTTAAAAACACTATTAGGAAATTCATGATTCAGAGGCCGAAAACATAGAGTCTATCAATAACTGATGACAACCATGATTATAGGTATGGGAAGATACTCAACTTATAAGGATAATACGCTCACGGTTAAATTCATAAATTGATAATTGATCACGGTGTCAAGTGAACATGGTATGGGTGACTAAAATTATAAAGCATATAAGGACATAGTTCACATGGGAAACACATTGTCATGGTTTGTATTCAAAACTATTAAGAGAGAATTGAGTAAATTCATACTTGACATTGAAATTTCTTAAAAAAAGGGAAAGGGGTTTATACTTGAAAGAAAAAAAGGATTCTTGGGACTCAATGGGTTGAAGGGACCCATTGATGAATACCCCACATACCTGAGTTGCTTGAATTCTTGAAGAAAATTTGGAATTTAGACCTTGAATGTGTGAATTCTTGGAAGAAGCTTGTAATTTTGTGTTCTTGAGAATGGGAGGAGATTAAGTATGATTAACTAATGAAGAATGGGGCAAATAATGCCCCTATTGGATTTTAAATCGTCAATTAGGTGTTTAGGTAGATGGGAAAAGACCAAAATGCTCCTCACATATTTAATGAAAATTACAGGATTACACAACCTCCATATCACAGAGACTAACCTCCATGACATGCTGTGTATCGTAGATTCTAGCCTCCATGACATGATGTGTATCGCAAAGAGCCAGTCTCTATGGCACAGTAAAATAACGAAGGCATTCTTTCTTTGTGGTCCAAGAACACCCTAACGCTCTTTCAAAAATTCCAAAACTCTCCCGAATGACCTTTTTAACATCCCTAAACATATTTCCACTCATAAATTAATGTTTCACAATCGAAGAGGCAAAAAATAAAATGTTCGAAATCTTGGGGCCTTAAAATGGCCATGTCACTTGTACTTAGTGTAAATTAAATAGCTTTGGTACTTCTAAATATTGGACGAATATCTGGAAACTCGTCTAGTATCTTGTAGGGTTTTACAAATACTTTGTCCTTTGAGTTATTTTACTTTATATATAATATAAACTACTCCATGTTGACATAAGCTGGCTGAACATCCTTATTTCACCTGATCAAAGGCTTGAAAAGTTCTATCCCTTAACTATCATTCAGCTATGACAAAAAATAATGACAATAACGTATTTTCTATCAGGGACAATGTGATAGCAGAACAAGGCAAGATGATTATTGAACTCATGAGAAAGCTGGAAATGATCCAAGATGAGATGAATCATACTAGAGACTTGGCTAATATGGACATCAACACTAATTCTCTAGTCCTAGGAAGGAATAAGTCGCCACTCCAAACTTCCCCTTTCAACACCCCCAACTTTGAGAATCATCCAAATAACATACCAACTACCTCTTCCTCTTAACTTTCCATAGACCCAATCATCAATAATCAATCAATTCATCAAACTCATACCCCACCCATCCAAAACACTAATCAAGGCAATAATCCAAATGCTTACTATCAACAAAATGCTTCAGTAACTCCATAGAATCACTCTCAAACTCCACAAAGAATCTACATTCACAAAAATAACTTCCCTACCTACAACCTAGCTTCCAATCATCCTTAAAATCCCACTTTATCATACAAAAAACCTTTTGCAACTATCCAAATCCTTCTCACATTTGGCCTATACCTCCAATTGCTTTCCATGTTATCTCACCTCTCAATCTCTATAATACATTTCCTAATCATGAGGTAGACCATTATGAGGAAAAAGACAAGGAAAAAGAATAGAGGATCGAGTATAAAAAGAAGTTGTTTTCAAGAATAAAGAGATCATGATGATCAAGGAATCTCACAGGACAATGGATAATGATAGCCTCAGTTATGATGATTCATGTGTCTATCTCGGAGTAGACCTACCAGAAGGGTAAAAGATCCCTAAATTTGAGATATTCAGTGACACTAAAGATCCCATGGCCCACTTAAGGAGGTATAATGACCAAATGGTTATAATAGAAAAGAATGAGGCATTGTTAATGCGCCTATTTACTCAAAGTTTAAGTGGCGAAGATTTGGATTGGTTCACATCCCAGGAACAAAAAAACGGTTTGGATGGAAGTCCTTAGCCAATGAATTTTTCAACAGGTTCACATATAATATAGAAATAGTCCAAGACCATCATTCACTAAATATGATCAAATAGAAGAATAATGAATATTTTTGGGACTATGACTATCGTTAGAGAAAGAAATCCTCTAAGTTAAAACCTCTAATGACCAAGGAGGAGATGGTCATAGTGTTTTCATATGCTCAAGAAGAAGAGTTCTATACCAAAATGCTATCGGTGCTTCACACTATGTTCGCATATTTAGTAATGATTGGCAAATTACTTGAAGAGGGTATTAAAATAAGGAAATTTGTTAAGACTCCAACATCACCTGGGACCTCAGGTTTCTAATGAATAAAAGAGAAAACGTGGCGTAGAGTTCACTGATTCTAGTGCTAAGTTAAAAAGAAATTCATACCTAGAAATATCCTTTCTTCATCTATCTACTCTCCACCACTACAAAATACTCAGTCTACTTTTTATGCTCAATACCAAGTTCCACAGCCAAATATACTACCTCAATACCTAGCTCCACATCTAAATTATCAGCCCAATGTCCAAACCATCATCCCAACTCACCAAACTAACACCTAAGCACCTTTAAATTATCATCATGTGCCAACTCACACCAACTAAAGAAACTATAACCTCCCTCATCCAAACCTCAAAAAGAACCTTTCTTGAACTTCACATCATTTCCTGAAAGTTGTACTCATCTTTTCCAATGACTAAAAGTAGTTAGTTATCTCCATTTTATTCAACCAAAACCCACCAATAAAATTTTTTAATTTTACCATGCAGATAAGATTGTGCTTATTATTTAGGAGGAGCCGGGCATAGTAACAAAGATTGCATTGACTTGAAACATAAAATTTAAGATCTGATTGATCACAAAGTCATTACTCTTCAAGCATCAGCATTGAATGTCAACAATAATCTGTAGCCTAACCACGGAAGAATTACTACAAACATGATTGAAACAATAGAAAAATGGTTAGACAATAAGTCTATAACCAATATTAATTTAGAGGGGCTAAAGAATACAGAAAACAAGGCAACCCATGGGTCTTCCCAACCCACTATCACTTATATACTAGTCATTCCCTATACGTTGATACCAACAGATGATCGTCTAAGGGGTAGAATAGTAAATATGTTCAAGGAATACAAAGCTATATTGGAAGATTTCCCAAAGCTTAGTAGGGGGTAAGAAATACTATACCTGTAGAGACTTAGCAGAACTATAATTCTACCCCACACATGACTCCTCATTCTTTGTAGTAGATAAAAGGGTAATTTTAAGTTCTTGAAAATCGATGATGATTCAGAGGAGGCGCCGTGATCCACCTATTATCTTCTAAATTCTCTTTTTACATCTTTACTATTTTCAAAAGGTGTGGGTCTATACTTGTACGGTTCATGAGCCATAGTTTGTAAATATTTCCTAAGTTTGGATGAAAAGGCCTCCCTTTATATAGGAAATTTTTTGAATTATGTTATTCTTATTTTTCTGTTTGAATTATGTTTTTATTACCCAACATAGTTTTTTTGATTTCAACAATAGTAATTATAAAACCTATCAATGCTATGTTATGTCAAGATCTAAATAAACAAAATGAAGTAAACAATGATGAATGAAAAGAGTGATTAAGAAATAATGAACAAACTTCTGGAATTGAGAAAACACCAACCTTGAATTGAGGTGGTTAATTTGGGTGATGACAATGAAGTTAAGAAGGCTACAATTAGTACCTATCTAATAAAATCAAGGAAGAGAAATCTTATCAATTCACTCAAATAAATATGGTGAAATATTCTCCTGACGGTGCGCCAAAGCTGAGTTTAGGCATACTTTTCCTACAAGTCATCAACTAATCTAGAATAAAGTCCAAAGTAATGGACGGTAGATTTCCCCTTGATCAAGACAAGTGCAAAAGAAAATTTGTATAGAGATGGTAGAAGCATCATGGTTTTCTCCGAGATAGACAAATAAGAATAGGCGAGATCAATTAGCTCTAATGCTTTCAAGAAATACTATGTCTAAAGATAATTTTTTTCTATGTTTCCTATTATTTCTAATTACACTTTTACGAATGTGATTATTTAATGATTTTGAATCAACAGAATCCTTATTCCCTTTTATGTAGGAACTATGTTTGACCTAAATTCCTAAGAACATGATATGTAGGCAGCCTATGTTGGCTTTGATTAACCCCTTAGGAGAATTTATCCTTCCCCTTTTTGCCTGAATTATATTTGACCTAATTTTTGCTTCAATGGGATACGTAGGAACCCTAGTGGATTGGTTATAAAACTCAATTTAATGAAAAATTGGACAATTTTTTTGAAGAAATGTAAAAAAATTCAACAAAAGATCATCTTCTAGAAAAAAGAATAAAGACTGGCAAAGACTTTGGGAAAAATTCTTGAGATCCTCGCAAGTCAAGATCATCTCAGATAATATCTAACTAAGGAAAATTTTTTGAGGGGATCCTTAAAATTTCCACTAACACTTTGTAATGAATTCCAAATTCCCTGCACCATAGCCTAAAGTCAACTTAAAAAACAACCAGTTGTGAAGGAGTTCAAATAGACTAAATTTCCAACTATGACAAGCTTCTAAAAAATTATGCTATTGAACTCCCCAACAACAATAATGAATTTTTGGAGATCCCCCATTGGATATTAGACATTGTCATCCTCAAATAGAATACATTCGTTGAGCTAGCACCTGACATGACTAGCAAAGATTTTCTAAAAGCTTTTACACATGTTTTTCAAAGCTCAGTGAAACACCTTTGGTTTTGAACAATAGAAAATTTCATAGATTTCTAGGTTCTGTACAATATAAGAAAGGTGGGTACCAGTCGTATAATAAGTACGAGTAGTATACCTCGGTCGTATACTAACCAGTGTTGGTTGGTGGGTTGGATTGGTTTTTGAAATGGGTATGAGTTGGGTAGGTATGGTTGTATGGTGGTTGATAATTTATATGGTTTGGTTTTTTCCTTCACTTAGTCTAAAACTTAGTAGAATAACTTGAATCTAAGTACAAGTGGCTCACCATGGGTCGTGAACTAAGGTACGAGTCAGACCATCAACTCATAAGGTGGACAATATTCAAACTTCTTTTGAATCTATTCTGCCATGGATATGGTTTAAGAGTACTAATTTTATGGTTGGATACGACTTGGGTTGGGTAATTCATATGGTGGAACTTGTTGGGTCTAAGGTAGAGGTCTAGGGTACGAGTGGTGGGTACCACTCATATTGAAGACTACGGTAGGTATGGTGGAGTCACATCCTCTAACCAGATTTTATATAGTTTAAGTTGGGGGTAATTTGGATATTTGGCGTTATAACTCCTTGGGACCCCATAACTTATAACTCACTTGGGACATTATTTACCCTATTATTCTATTCTTAAACACTTAGAAATACTCTTTAATTCTCTCTAAGGATCTTGGGTAAAGAAAGGCTAGGGTTTCATCTAGAGGAGAAATTTGGGGCTTGTTTGGGTGATTTCTCTCTATCATATTCTAATATAAGGAAAGATACTCCTCCCTCATTTTTTGTTCCAACTAAAGGCATGTTTTATACAATGTTTTCAGGTCATGATTATTGTATAGTTTTGGGGGTTTTAAATATGTGTTGGGGTTTTGGTATTAAATGTTTGGCTATAGTTTTCCCATATTTTAATTATGTACTTATATGCTTTAATCGTGGTTTGGATAATTGGTTGCATAGGAATGGTTAATTGACAACTGGATTTGGTTTTGGAAACACTATGCCCCAATATGTTTGACAAAATGCCTAAGAGAATGCTTTTACTATATTATAGGACTTTTAATGGAACTGTTTCATGGTATGGTTTGGAAATGAAACCCTAAATGGTATAAATGATTTGGAATGGTTAAAACGGAAAGGTTTAGTGGTCATGGTTATGGTTAATTAAACTTCCTTGTGGGGTACAAGTGAATCCCCCAAGTAAATATGGTAATGAAACACTTGTGGGGTACATGGGATTCCCCTAAGAAAACTTAATAATGAAACATTTGTGGGGTTCATGGGATTCCCCTAAGTTAACTTGATAATGTAGACTATGGGTGCATAGGAATCCCTCTACTTACAAAGGTTGTCTAAGTCTATTCTTTCAAGCTACAGTCGGTATGACGATACCACTACTCAGAGCCTTGGTTAATAATAATGGTCAAATAGTTTGGTAGATGGAAATGTTTTTAGTTTGGCAATAATAGCAGTGTATGATAGCTAACCATGAAGGTGTGAGTCCAATGGATAGACACTGGAAACTTATATTTGCCGACATGAGGGGAGGTCATAACTACCATATATGATACTATGAGGTACATAAGAATCCTTTAAGCACACTGTACATATGTATCATGGGGAGCGAAGGGTACTCGAGAATTCCCTACTCTTATGGTATCTCTGATTCATACGACTACATGCATCGAGCCCATTCAGGGGATTACACTTGACCCATATAGCTCGTGGGTGGTTTTAGGATGGTTAAACTACTTATACCCAGGTTAATGGTTTTAAATTCATTCTAAACTCGGTTTTCTTTTCTGGCATAGTTATATATATGTATGGTTTGTATGCATATGGTTGTTTTAGTTGATTTTACTAGATGGCATTGTTTTATCCTTATTCTGAGTTTCTTGCTGGTGTTCACCTACTAATCCATCTTAAACTATTATTTCCCCATGCGATACAGGAACCGACCATTCTACTCCTCTTGCTTGGTGTTCGACTTTAGGATCAACTATTGGATTAAATTAGTGAGCTTTCATATTTTAAAAGGCTTTATTTCTTTTATGGATGTTTATACATACTTTGGTTATTTAATGGATATTAGTTTTGGATATAATTGGGAGCATGTCCCAATCGGATATTGGTTGTCGTTTGGTTAGAGGCTTTTGCATACCTACTATGGGGTGGAATAAGCGGTATTGGTATTAGGGTCAGCCTTAGTATTGGCATTGGTATTGGGGATGACACCCTTGGATATTATTATTTAGTTATTGGTATATGGTTTGGCTTCATTATTAGATGTGTTTGGATGGTTGGACTGGTTGGGTTGGTATCAGTTATAGACCTATCCTAGAGTCTGGAATTGGACAATTATGCTATTTTGTTATATGCTTTCTATTTAGCCAACTCAGGACAGGCAGCTGGAGGTTAGGTTGGGTAATGAGGGTGTTCCCTCATCCCGGTCAGACTTGGAATGCCTATTACCATAAAGCCCCAGGTCGGTTCATGTCAAGTTGGTATCAAAGCTTTAGGTTCATGGTCAATTGTGGAGTCCACAAAGCCCTGTCCAGTAGACTCTCTTTTAGGGATGTGTAGTGAGCCACACTCATAAGGGAGAGGCTAAAAGATATCTAGGAATATTTATCTTTCTTGGTATTCTATTTCAAGATATAAGGTCTAAGGTCCTTTTTAATTCCTATTTGTTTGCTTTTCAGATCATGCCTAGATAATCTAAGATGCAAGGTAGCTCTTCTGTCCCAACTGGGGATAATGTTGGTGGTACACGCTCTACTCAGGGGATCCGTACTCGGTCTAGGGGTCCAGTCCCTAATGTTTCTAGAGTCCCACTAATTGCTACTAGTCCTCCTTAAGGTGAGGTGAATAATGCAAAATTTCATCAATCTATTCATGCAATTACTCAGTTGGTTGCTATCAGGTTGAGCAGGGTGCATCTGCTGTGTTATCTGCTAAGGCAACAAGGGCTAGCTAATTTATGAAAATAAGTCCTCCTATTTTTACTAGTGTGAAGGTGGAGGAGGATCCTCAAGGTTTCTTAGATGAAATAGAGAAAATCTTTAGGGTGATGCAGACCATGAATATTTAAGGGGTAAATTTTACAGCTTACCAGCTAAAGGATGGGGCATACCGATGTTACGAGGAATGGGATCAAGTAAGGAGTGATGATGTTGATAAGTCATTATTATGGGAGACTTTCTCCAATGCTTTTCTAGATTGATTCTTTCCTCAGGAGTTGTAGAGGAATTTAGTAATCTAATATAGGGGAAGATGTCTGTCAAGGAGTATGCCTTGAAATTTCACTAGTTGTCTAGGTATACTTAGAAATAAATGTCTGACATGAGGACTAGAATGAGAAAGTTCACTTCAGGACTATCTCGGGATTTGATCCTTAAAAGAAAGACTGTATTGCTGATCAAGGATATGGATATTTCTAGGTTGGTGGTTCATATACAATAAGTAGTGAAAGAAAAGTGGAAGCAAGCTGAGTTTGGGGAAAGATAGGGAAAAAAGTTTAGGTCATTTGTAATGGGTGGTGCTCAACAGCAAGGTGGATAGGATGGTGGTAAAAGGCTAAAGATAAAGTGAGGGAGTTCTGGTTCCTTCTCTATAGCTAGTGCTCCTTACCCGAAATAGTTGGGTGATAGGCGTCAGCAGGGTGGTGATAATTTTTAGGCGTAGAGTTCCCAATCTCAGGTAAGGGGGGATCAATCAGCCACATCATGCCCTTCTTGCCGGTTCTATGGTAGGTTGCATAGGGGCTTCTGTGATGAAGGTAGGGAAATTTTTTTCAAATATGGTCAATCAATCTAAATGCTTAAAAAATATCTGGTTAGTTAGGGTGCTTCGGGAGCGAGTAAGGCTCCAGTTGCTTCATCTTCTGCTCTTGCACCAAAGGCTATGACTTTTGCATCAATTTATACTCCTGGTACTAGCGTGGGTCAGAATAGTTTATATGCTCTTGCTACTCGGAACGAATTAGAAGCATCACCTAATGTCATGGCTGGTATGTTACAACTTTTTTCTCGTGACATATATTTTTGCTTGATTTGGGGTCCACTCTTTCTTATGTGACCCCATATGTGGCTGTGTATTTTGGCTTTGGTCCCAAAGTTATTTCAAATCCTTTTACTATTTTTCCCCGGTAGGTGACTCTGTAATTGTTAAAAGGGTCTATAGGGTGTATTTGGTACTTTTCGTTATAGGAAGACCTTGGTAGACTAGTTTGAGCTTGATATGGTGGATTCTGATGCTATTCTAGGGATGGATTGGTTGCAATTTTATCAAATATCCTTGGATTGTCAGACCTGTAAGGTTGTCTTTAGGTTCCCTGGTGAACCAATTATAGAGTAGAAGGGTGGTTTCCTAGCTCCTAGGGGGGTTTATTTTCTATCTTAGATCCCTGCGATTAATCTCTAAAGGGTGTCTCTACTATTTGGTTTGGGTTAAAGAATTTAACTCGGAAGGTCCTTTTTTTTATTCGGTTTTGGTGGTGAACAAATTTCCTGAGGTCTTTTCAGATGATCTTCCTGGTGTTCCTCTAGATAGGGAGATCGATTTTGGTATTGATTTTGTTCCAGACACTTATCCAATATCTATTCCCCTTATAGAATGGATCCAACTAAGTTGAGGAAACTCAAGGAGCAACTTAATGATCTCTTAGTTAAAGGTTTCATCCATCCTAGTCTTTCCCCGTGGGGTGCACTAATTTTATTTATATGCAAAAAGGATGGTTCCCTTTGGATGTGCATTAAATAAGGTGACAATTAAGAACACGTATCACCTTCCAAGGATAGATGACTTGTTTGATCAGTATCACCTTCTAAGGATAGATGACTTGTTTGATCAGTTTCAAGGTACCAAATTCTTTTCTAAAATAGATCTTCGGCCTGGGTATCATCATCTTAGGAGTAGGGAAGTGGATATCCTTAAGACAAGTTTTCATACTTGATATGGACACTTTGAGTTCTTGGTTATGTCATTCAGTTTGACTAATGCCTCGGCGATATTTATGGATTTGATTAATAGGATTTTTAGGCAGTTTTTAGATCTCTTTGTCATTATATTAATTGATGACATTCAGGTGTATTCTAAGAGTGAGGTAGATCATGATAATCACCTCTGTACGGTGTTGTAGACCTTGAAAGAGCAGTAGGTGTATGCCAAATTCTCCAAGTATGAGTTTTGGTTAAACGTTATAACTTTACTGGGTCATATTATTTTTGGTGAGGGGATCATGGTGGATCCATAAAAGGTTGTAGTGGTGAAGAAGTGGCCTAGACCCATGAATCTAACTGATATTTTGATCTTCTTGTGTTTGACAGGGTATTATAGGTGATTCATGGAAGGTTTCTCAATGATAGCTGCCCCATTGACTAAGTTGACTCGAAAGAAGGTAAAGTTTTCTTGGTTGGATGCATGAGATGAATTATCTTTCTCATTTTTTTAGAGCTTTTAGTGGTGGTTTATGCTTCAAAATCTAGTGGAATTATTTGTAGAGAATGCACATGGACATTTTTTCTGATCATAAGAGTCTACTATATGTGTTCACTCAAAATAAGCTAAATCTAAGGTAGAGGAGATGGTTGGATCTTCTCAAGGATTATTCTATGAGTCTTCACTATCATCCAGGTAAGGCTAATGTGGTTGTTGATTCTCTTTGCAGGTTATCCATGGGACGTTTAGTTCATGTGGATAAGGAGAAACGGGAATTGGTTAAGTATATTTACCGATTGGCTAATCTTAGGGTCCATCTTCTAGGCTTCAAGGATGGTGGTGTGTTGGTATAGGAAGTGGTTCGATCATCTCTTGGCGCAGAGATTAAGGAGAAGCAAATGTTGGATCCTATCTTGATGAAGATCAAGGGTGATGTAGGTAGGCAAAACGCAATGGTACTCGAGATCAGTGGTAATGGTACTTTGAGGTACCAAGGTAGGTTATGTGTTCCTGACGTTGATGTTTTGTGACAAAGGATTTTGGCTTAGGTGCATGGATCATAATATCTTGTACTCCATTCGACAAAAATGTATCATGATCTTAAGAAGATTTATTGGTGGAAAAGATGTAGAAGGATGTGACTGATTTTGTAGCTAAGTGTATATTGTTCCAATAAGTGAAGGTTGAGCACATAAGGGCTGGCGGTTTGTATCAGGAAATGAATGGAAATGAAAGGTAATCAATATGGATTTCCTTACCGGTCCTCCTCGGTCTCGGAATTAATTTGATTCGATTTAGGTCATTGTGGATAGGATGACAAGGTCGTCTTACTTCTTACCAGTAAGCACCAACTTTTCAACTGAGGATTATGCGCGATTATATCTTTAGGAGATTGTAAAGATGCATGGGGTGCCTATTTAGATTATCTATAATCATTGTACACAATTTTCATATCAGTTCTGGTGGTCATTTCAGAAGGAATTAGGGACTAAGGTTAGTCAGAGTACTACTTTTCATCCGCAGCTGGATGGGCAAGCTAAAATAACTATTCATGCATTAGAGGATATGCTTCGCATATGTGTGATTGATTATGGTGGCAATTGAGTTGATCATCTACCTTTGGTAGAGATTGCTTACAATAATAGTTATCATTCTAGTATTGGAATGATGCCTTTTGAGGCATTGTAGGGTAGGAGGTGTAGATCTCCTATTGGGTGGTTTGAGCTTGGTAAGGTGGATATATTTGGTCTGAATTTGGTTTATCAGGCTATGGAAAAGGTGAAGGTGATTCGGGATAGAACTAAGGCTGCCTAAAGTCGCCAAAAATCCTATACGGATGTAAGTCATAGAGACTTGGAATTTAAGGTTGGGGATAAGGCATTCCTAAGGGTATCTCCCATGAAGGGAATGATGCGGTTCAGTAAATAGGGGAAGCTCAGTCACCGGTATATTGGTCCTTATGTGGTTTTGTGGAGGGTTGGTAATGTGGCATATGAATTGGAGTTGCCTTCTAGTTTGAGCTCCATTCATCCGGTATTTCATGTCTCCATGTTGAGAAAGTGTCTTGGTGATCCTTCTTCGTTTGTTCCTTTGGAAAGATTGGGTATCTCGAATTCTCTAGCTTATAAAGTGGTCCTGGTTGAGATACATATATGATTGGCAGGTTCCTAGGTTGCGGACCAAGGTTGTAGCCTCGTTTAAGGTTATATGGCGGAACTACAAAGTGAAAGAGGCTACATGGTAAGCAGAAGCGGACATAAAGTCCAAATATTTGTATTTGTTTTTTGCTCAGAATATTCATCGAAAGGTATGTGTTCTTAAACATATCTTTATTTTTTGAGTTTGTTAAAGGAAAGGTTGATTTCCTTGCATCTTTAATTTCTGAGTTTGTTAAAGGATGGATTGATATTTGATAATGCAAATGAATTGTGCTTCTGTTTGACCTACCTTTTCTATTATTCAGAGACGAATGATCCTAGTGGGGGAGACTGAAAAACCCTCGGTTTTGACTCATAGAAAATTTTCTAGATTTCTGGGTTCTAGACAATATATGACAGGTGGGTACCAGTCGTATAATGGGGTACTAGTGGTATGCCTTGGTCGTATGCTGGCCAGTATTGGGTGGTGGGTGGGTTGATTGGTTTCTAGAATGGGTACAACTTGGGTAGGTACTAGTCGTATGATGGTGGATGAGTCATATGGTTTGGGTTTTACCTTCACTTAGTCTGAGACTTAGTAAAATAACTTGAATCTAAGTACAAGTGGCTTACCATGAGTCGTGATCTAGGGTACGAGTCATACCATCAACTCGTAAGATGGACAGTATTCAAACTTTCTTTGATTCTGTTCTGCCATGGATACGGTTTAGGGGTAATAATCATATGGTTAGATACGACTTGGGTTGGGTAAGTCATATGGTGGATAGTGTTGGGTCCAAGGGAGAGGTCTAGGGTAAGAGTGGTAGGTACCACTCGTATTTGTGGGTACGATAGGTATGGTGGAGTCGTATCCTTTGATGGGATTTTATATAGTTTAAGTTATGGGTAATCTGGACATTTCCCCTTATAACTCCTTGGGACCCCATGACTTATAACTCACTTGGGACATTATTTATCTTATTATTCTATTCGAAAACACTTAGAAACACTCTCTAATTCTCTCTAAGTCTCTTAGGTAAAGAAAGGCTAAGGTTTCATCTAGAGAAGCAATTTGGGGCTTGTTTGGGTGATTTCTCTCCATCATCTTCTAATCTAAGTCAAAATACACCCCTCTCATTGTTAATTCCAACTAAAGACATGTTTTATACAATGTTTTCATGACATGATTATTGTATGATTTTGGGGTTTTCAAATATGTGTTGGTGGTTTTTGTTTTAAATGTTTGGTTACTGTTTTTCCATGTTTTAATTATGTAATTATATGCTTTTGGTATTTTGGACAATTGGTTGCATTGGAATGGTTAATTGGAAATTAGATTTGATTTGGAAACACTATGCCCCAAACATGTTAGACAAAATGCCTATAAGAATGTTTTTGCTATATTATTGAACTTTTAATGGAACTATTGCATGGTATGGTTGGTTAAGGAATGCTAAATGGTATAAATGGTTTGGAATGGTTAAAACGGAAAGTTTTGGTGGTCATGGTTATGGTTAATTAAACTTCCTTGTGGTGTATAAGGGAATCCCCCAAGTAAATATGGAAATGGAACACTTGTGGGGTACATGGGATTCCCCAAGCAAACTTAATAATGAAACACTTGTGGGGCACACGGGATTCCCCAAAGTTAACTTGATAATATATACTATGGGTACATGGGAATCCCTATACATACAAAGGTTGGCTAAGTATATTCCCTTCAAGCTATAGTCAGTATGACGATACCACTACTCATAGACTTGGTTAATAATAATGGTCAAATGGTTTGGTCCAATTGAAATGGGTTTAATTTGGAAATAATGGCAGGGTGTGATAGCTAACTGTGAAGGTCTGAGTCCAATAGATGGACACTAGACACCCATGTTTACCGACATGAGGGGGATTATAGCGATCATATATGTGCTATGAGGTACATGGGAATCCTCTAAGTGCATTGTACATATGTATCATGTAGAGGAAAGGGTACTCGGGAATCCCCTACTCTTATGGTATCTTCAATTCATACGACTACATATACCGGGGCCCATTCAAGGGGTTACACTGGATCCATGTAGCCCATTGGTGGTTTTAGGATGTTTCAGCTATACATACCCAGGTTAATGGTTTTAAATTCATACTAAACCCGATTTCCTTTTTCGGTATAGTTATATATATGTGTGTATGCTTTGTATGCATATGGTTGGTTTAATTGGTTTTAATGGATGGTATTATTTTATCCTTATCCTGAGTTTCTTGCTAGCGTTCACCTTCTAACCAATATTTAGGCGGCTGTATCCCCAAGTGATGCAGGAACCGATCATTCTACTCCTCATGCTTAGTGTTCGGCTTTGGGATTAGCTATTGGATTGAAGTGGTGATCTTCCATATTCTGGAAGGCTCCATTTCTTTCATAGATGTTTATACATACTTTGGTTATTTTATGTATATTGGTTTTGGATATAGTTGGGGGAACGTCCCAACCAGATATTGGTTTTCGTGTAGTTAGAGGCTTTTGTGCAACTACTACAGGTTGGAATGAGTGGGATCGATATTGGGGTCAGCCTTAGTATTGACATTGGTATTGGGGATAATACCCTTGGATGGTATTGTTGGTTGTTCAATCCTCTTATATCATGTTATGGACAGGAACTTGGTTATTATTTTGTTGTTGGTTTATGGTTTGGCTTGGTCATCGAATGGGTTTGGACGGTTGGACTCGGTTGGATCTGTCTCAGTTATAGACCTATCCCAAAGTCTGGAATCGGACAATTATGCTATCTTGTTATATACTAGAAATTCAGCCAACTCAGGGCAGGAGACTGGAGGTTGGGTTGGGTAATGAGGGTGGTCCCCAATCCTGGTCTGACTTGGGATGCCCATTATGACAAGGCCCCGGGTCAGGTCGTGTCACTCAATTTTTCAAAAAACAAACTATGTTTTGAAAACCTATACATGTTTTCTACTTAACTAGTTTTTCCTTACATCTATTTAATGGGGAGTCAGAGCAGAGGGACAAACATGACAAATCACCGCAAGACAACAAGAAGCAAATCCAAAATCGGAGGAGGCTGAAATATAGTAGTTTCACACAAATTTAATAATTTTTCAGTGGAAGTAGGGATCAATGCACAAAATGGAGGTCTTATTCAAAAATCCCCTAAGAGAATTAGGAATTGCACCAAAGAATATAATGCTCAAGAATGGTATTTTTAGGTGGCCCCAAGTCGTGTTCAATTACACATTTATCAAGGATCTTTTGACTGTCTATCTCATTTCAAAAGAATATGGATGAAAAACAAAGGCATCTTATCCTCATTAGGATATTCTATTTAGAAAAAGTAGTCCATAGTAAAAGTGACCCTGTTCTACTAAATGTTTGCCTTGAGCGCAGGTATAGGCAAGGGAGTCGGAAAAATAATGAAGTGATCAAAAGATTACCCAATAGGGATAAAACTAAGATGTCTTCCTCAAGATTCCCATGAGCAAAACAAATGTATAACATTTGCGAATGGTATTCGAGTGGTGTACATGAAGGGAATTCACCCATGTTACTACATTTGATGGACTTACTATTAAAATAATCCCTAAAAAAGAGAAGATTAGTGGAAGACTAAGTTTTTTGGATTATGATACTTAGTATTTGTAATTTTACTTTCATAAACCTTGACTATGGTCTCCAACAAGAGCGACACTGTGTCTACTAATGGTCTACCTTAAGTCCAGGTACATGCAGAAAGCCAAAAATACTGGCAAATAGACTCAGGTGAAGATTCACTTCAAACTTTTGAGAGAGCCATTTCATAGCATATCATTGCATCCAATTATAGTCCATTGCATACCAGAGCATCCCATTACATTCCAATTCATACCATTTCATCCCATTACATTCTATTTTATGCCATTCCATATAATTATATCCTATTACATACCATTGTATTTTATTGCATTCAATTACGCTTCATCGCATTTCATCGTATCTTATTGCATTTTATTCTATTCTATTGCATACCATCTCACTCCATGCTGAGAAATCCATTTTATTTTAGTGTCGATAGGGCCATTTTGTTTCATATCGAGAGATCCATGTTGAGAGGGTCATTTCATCTATTTCCAAGAGGGCTATGTTGAGAAGGACATTTCATTCGTTCTCTAAGAGGGCGATTTCTTTCCATTGTTGAGAAGGCTATTTTACTCCATTGCTAAGAGGACCATTTCATTCCATTACCGAGAAGACCATTTCATTCCATTTCCAAGAGGGCTATTTCACTCCATTACAAAAAAGGCTATTTTATTCCATTATTGAGAGGGTCATTTCATTCATTATTGAGACGGCAATGCTGAAAGGGCTATTTTCTTGCATCACCAAGGGGCTATTTCATTCCATTGATGAGAAGCTCATTTTATTCTATCACCAAAAGGTCCATTTCATTCTATAACCAAGAAGACCATTTTATTCCAGCATTGAGAAGGCTATTTTATTCCATTACTGAGAGGGTCATTTCATTTCACTGTCGAGATGGCTATTTCATACCATTGCCTAGAGGGCCCATTTGATTTCATGTCGAGGGGCTATCATACCATTTAGATAATTCTATGTAACTATTCACCATACATGATAATAAGGCCTGGCTTTGAAATATTCTTTGGAGAACCTATATCCATTGACCACACGAAGATAGCATAATCTAGTATCAAGGATATCTCAGCATTTTGTATTTGTCGACCATGCAAAGGCGATGTAGCCCAACGTTGAGAATATTTCAGTATTTCATGTACCAAAATTTGAATTTATCAACATATTAAAGTTGACAAAGCACATGATCCAAAGGGATGTCTTTAAGTTGTTATCTGAAGGCAGATGACATATTACATTTCTTAGAAATTAACAATCTGAGGGTCATCAAAAAATTGATAGACTGAAGGTTATTCGTAAGACACAGCTAAATCCTTACCAGTTGATATGCGAGATCACCAAAATTGATAGTTTGAGGGTTATCTATAAGATACAACATATTCAAGATGGATTATGTGTAGGATTGCCTAAATACTAATAATTTTAGGGCTATCTATAAGGCAGATTGTATCCAAAGACAAATAATGTGCAGGATTATCCAAAAAGTTGATGGTTTACAGGATATCTATAAGTTATCCATCTCTTATCCAAGGTCGGATAATGTAACTACCTGAGACTACCCCCTAGTCGTTACACGGTGCTTACAGTCCCGAGGGACCACAAGCTAACCCATGAACTGGTACCTGCCATGAGCACTGGATAATATAATTATGAATTTATGGAAGAATAATTGAAGTGCCATAAGGTTTTAAATATCAAAATTCAAACTGAAATATGAATCTAGGGAAACGAATGTCTGAATCTGATAAAGTACTGATAAACTGAATAACTAACTGACTGTAATATCTAAAAAGCCTCTAATACTGACTAAATGAGAGTTGATAGGACAAGCCCCCAACTAACTCTATAGATTACTAAAATAAAGAAATAAAATAAGATAGTCTGCCCTCGAGTGATAAAGACTCACCACTGCTACTGTACTATCAAGAATCTGAGGGACTAAGTGTGATCCGGGAACTAGGCATCAGCACCTATGATATAAGACATCATAAAACAAAAGACAGGTATGTAATCAGTACTTTGAATGTACTGGTATGCTAAATGAGGTAGGATAACATGAAAAGTTTCATAAATAGCAGTAATGATCTATCTGAATACACATGTAAACCATGGAATACTAAATAAAGATTATGAAATATGTAGATACTGAACATGCATGAAAGTCTGTAAAATACTAAAAATACATAAAAATCTGTACATACTGAGGATGCATGACCAAGCATATGACATGAACTGGATGAAATTTGCAAACTGAAATACTGAAAATAACTAAAATCTGTACACTTTGGTCAAGTAATACTAAGATTGAAGAACTGAACTGGAACTACGACTGAGACTGTATTTGATACTTTTGGAGGTATCATCTTACTGACATTCCTTAATCTAAGATAATCGGGGTCCAACATGTAACCCCAGTTGGAAGGGTGTTAATACTGTGTCTTGGATACTAACACTGCCTGTGTGGATCCACTAAACTGATATCATGTCCAAAGGACCAAGGTTGTCAAGCCTAAACTAACGGGTGACCCCTGTGAGATAGTCAAGCCTAATCTGAAGGTTACTACTCATATCCTATGCTGGCTATGTAGTTTTGGAGTTTAGGGACTGCTATTAACGACTCTGCCTATACTTACCCTCGCTCGGTGCTACATCCTACTCCCAACTAAATGACACTGAAATGCTAGACTATTCTGAGTTTAACTGACTGTTATGATAATGCTCATGATATAATCTGAAGTTATTCTGAAGATACTGAGACAATATTAAGTAAACGCTATGGTTTCAGGTATTCAATACCCCCAGGACTCAAAACAATAGTAGTAGCATGACACTAAAATATTGAATGACATAGCATGAAGGCTCTTATTAAATCAATTGCTTTTGTAGGCATTTTATCAAACACTTATAGTTTATGGTTTAAAATAATCATAGAATTACTAAAGGACTGACATAATTGACATGAAATTATCATGGAAAACACTAAGTCATGATTTAATTCAACAAATGATAACACTAAAACATGAGGAATCAAATAACAATAATAACTTCATTAAAACATGGTATTAAATCAAAGTTTATGGAGATTAATGGATGAAATCATGATTTAAGATCAAATTACTTAAAAAGATCATAAATTTATAATTAAAAAGGTTACTTGGGCACTATGGATGAACATCTAACATTCCTTAACAGATGAATTTCTTGAAGTTCTTGGGTGAATTCTTGAAATTTCTCTTGGTTTCTTGAGTGCTAGGGTTTGTAATTTAGAGAGAAAGCTCTTGAATATTGGGGGAAATTTATAAAGAATAAACTTTTAAAACATTTTGAGGGCTTAAGTATTCTATCTGGGTGGATTAAAGTAATGGGATAAGACTGTTTTAACCCTAGATGAAA
>NC_061121.1:37535439-37593317 GCF_002878395.1 Capsicum annuum
GGGTGGATTAAAGTAATGGGATAAGACTGTTTTAACCCTAGATGAAATATTATATTTTCATGAAAATTTTCTGATTTGGGCCCCTGGGGAGACGCGTCGCTATCGCACTGTATCACTGGAAACTGACTACTGGGAAACTGGTCTATGGTGCAACACAGGGAAATTGCAGTCATTCACTAATTGGGACCTGGAAGTTCTCCGTGACGTGGTGGCATCGCGCTGCAACACTGGATAATGACAAATGCCAAATTGGCCAATGACGCGATGCACTAATATCATGATACCTCACTGGAAATTGAAAATTGCTATTTTGACACTCTCCGCAATGCGCTGATGGGTAAAATAATGGTGTTTAATGACTGAAACTTAAAATAATCATAACTTCTTACCCAGTTATCGGGTTTGGGAGAATTTTTTATCATTGGAAAGCTAATTCAATTTTCTACGCAATGTCAGACTCTAAACTGAAAATAATGAGCATTTCAGAAATTTTATATATGAATATTCATACACTGGGACTTAGATTATGCTAGGGAAATACGGAGTGTTACAATATCTCCCCCTTGGGATCATTCATCCCCGAATGAAACTGGTTAAGCTGAGGGAACTGATGGACTGATCTTACACACTGAATATGCATGTCTGATGCATGGAATGGATGACTGAACTGATTCTTGAATGCACGACTGACATGAACATAATGTGCAACTGAGACTGAGCATGATAGAGAAAAATCTTATGAAAATTTGGTACCTTATACTAAATTTGGATTCACGGAGAAGAGATGAGGGTACTTAGTCTGCTTATCTGCCTCTGCTTCCCCAAGTGGCTCCCTCAACGGACTGATTTCACCAAAAAACTTTGACTAGTGGAACTTCTTTGTTCCTTAGTCTATGAACTTGATGATCAAGAATTTCGACTGGAACTTCCTCAAAGGAAAGATTGTTCTGAATATCTACAATTTCTAAGGGAACAACTACAACTGGATCACCAATACACTTTTCAATAATGAGACATGGAACACTGGGTGTACTGTGGCTAAATCTGAAGGCAACTCAAGGTCATAAGCTACCTTTCCAAAATGAATAAGAATTCTGAAGGGACCGAGATATCGGGGATTGGGTTTTCCTTTCTTGATGAATCTCTACACTCCCTTCATGGGAGAGATTTTTAAGTACACAAAGTCACCGACCTCAAACTCGAGATCCTTTCTCCTCACATCTGTATTCGATTTCTTTCGGCTCTGGGAAGCTTTAAGCCTTTCTCTAATCAACTGAACCTTTTCTAATACATCAAACACCAAGTCAGGCCCTACTACTGCAGCCTCACCTACTTCAAACCAACCAATTAGAGATATATATATCCTACTATAGAGAGCCTCAAATGGAGCCATATGGATACTAGAATGTAGCTTTTATTGTATGCGAATTCAATCAAAGGCAAATGGTCATCCCAACTACCCTTGAAATCAACAAGGCATGCTCTCAGCATATCTTTAAGAGTCTGAATGGTCCTTTCTTCTTGATCATCTATCTGAGGGTGAAAGGCTGTACTGAGGTGGACTTAGGTACCAAGACCCTTTTGGAATACTTTCTAGAAGTGAGAGGTAAACTGAGTACCTCTATATGAGATGATAGATAAGGGAACACCATGCAACCTAACCAACTCTCTGAGGTAGAGTTTGGCATAGTCCTCGGCTAAATAAGAGGTATGGAATGTCAAGAAATGAGATGATTTGGTCATCCTATCGATGTTTACTTCTTCCTATTTCCATATGGGAATACTGAACTCCTGCATGGACCCACTAGGTTTTTGGTATTTAACCTTAACTTGCTGATATATAGAGCACTTAGCTACAAACTCTGCAATATCTCTCTTCATCCCACTCCACCAATAGATCTCCCGCATATTGTGGTACATCTTAGTGTCCTTTGGATAAATAGAGTAACGTGCACCATGCACTTCTGCAAGAATTCATTTCCTTAAATCATTTACACCAGGCACACACAATCTACCTTGACAACACAAAACACCATCTCCTTATTAGGAGAAAACCTCTATCTTTTGATCTTTGTCTGACTTTTTCAACTTAACTAGACTGGGATCTCTATCCTGCTTTTACTTCACCTCAGAAACTAGAGATAATTCTGAGCTACTCTGAACCCACACACTACTTTCTCTTGAATCGAGTAAATGGACACCTAGTTGGGCAAGCTGATGAACTTCCTGAGCTAACTTCTTTTTACCATACTCAACATGAGCTACACTACCTATAGACATTCTACTGAGAGCATCAGCCACTACATTGTCTTTACCCGAATGATACAGAATACTCATGTCATAATCTTTCAACAACTCTAACTACCTTCTTTGACATAGATTTAAATCTTTCTAAGAGAGCACATACTGAAGGCTTTTGTGATCTATGAACACATCTATATGCACCCCATACAAGTAATGCCTCCAAATCTTTAAGAAAAATACTACAACTACTAGTTCAAGATCATGAGTCGAGTAATTCTTCTTATAGGGTTTAAGCTGTTTGGAGGCGTAGGCTATGACCTTTCCTCTCTGCATGAGGACACAACCCAAACCTAATATGGATGCATTACAGTACATAACAAAACCATCTAGTAGAGTCAAGACTAGGGCTGAGGTGAGTCAGAGTCTTCAACTCCTGAAAACTCTTCTCGTAAGAATCTGACCACTAAAACTTAACTTTCTTTTGAGTCAATCTGGACATAGGGGATATAATAGAAGAAAACCCTTTAATAAACTAGCGATAATAGCCAGCTAAACCCAAGAAACTCTTGATATCCAATGGAGAGATTGGTTAAGTCCAGTTTCTCCTGCTTCAGTATTTTGAGGATCAACTCTAATGCCATCATAGAAAATAATATGACAAGGAATGCTACTGATCTTAGCTAGAATTCATACTTACTGAATTTATCAAACAACTGATGAGCTCTAAGAGTCTGAAGCACTATGCTGAGATGGTCTGCATGATCGCTTTCACTATGAGAATAGACAAGAATGTCATCAATGAAGACTATGACGAACATATCTAAGTACTGCTTGAAGACTCAGCTCATCAATTCCATGAGGGCTGCTGGGGAATTTGTAAGACCAAATGACATGACTAGAAATTTGAAGTGACCATACCGAGTTTGGAAAGCTATTTTTAGAATATCACATTCTCTGACTCTAAGTTGATAATAGCCTGATCTGAAGTCTATCTTAGAAAAGTAATTGGCACCCTGAAGTTGGTTAAACGAGTCATCAATTCTAGGAAGTGGATATTTATTATTGACTGTGACCTTGTTCAACTGACGGTAGTCTATGCACATTCTGAGAGAACCACTTTTGTTATACACGAATAGAATAGGTGCGCCTCACGGGGAGATGCTAGGTCTGATGAATCCCTTATATAGGAGATCCTTCAAATGTTCTTTTAATTCTTTGAGTTCAGCTGGAGCCATTCTGTATGACGGAATAGATATAGGCTAAGTATCAGGGAGAAGGTCTATTCCGAAGTTGATTTCCCTATTGAGAGGAACTCCAGGAAGATCTTCAGGAAATACATCTAAGAATTCTTTTACTACTAGGACTAACTCAAGTGTAGGAGTTTCTGAGTTAGAGTCTTTGACTCGTACAAGATGATAGACACACCCCTTGGATATCATCTTTTTGGCCCTAAGGTAAGAAATAAACTGACCCCTAAGCATTGTAGTACTACCCCTCTATTCAAGGACTGGTTCATTTGAAAACTAAAAATGAACTATTTTGTTTCTATAATCAATTGAGGCATAGCATGCGTGGAGCAAATCAATGCTGAGAACGATGTCAAAATCCATCATCTCTAACTCTACGAGATCAACTGAGGTAACTTTTTGAGATATTATGACCAGACAGTTCCAGTATACCTATCTGGCTACAATGAAAACACCCACTGAGGTAGACACTAAAAAAAGGCTCTACTAGAGTTTTGAGACAAACTCTAAAATTGACAGCTATGTATGGAGTTAAAAAAGAAAGGGAAGCTGTAGGGTCTAGTAAAGTATAAACATGTAAGTAAAAGACTTGTAATGTACCAGTAACTACGTCAAGAGAATTTTCCTGATCTTGGAGGGACTGAAGATCATATAATCTGTTCGGACGCTGACCACTGGTAGCACTAGAAATGGCACCCTGCTAAGTTCGGCGGTAGAATGGAACTGATGACTGATGGGACTGGCCCTGTTAGTACGCATCCCTACCTTTCTGAGCAAAAATCCAACACTCCCAAATTTGATAGCCTGTCTTACCATGCCCAAAGCACACATGATTACCCGCTCTACACTCACCTTGATACTGTCTGCCATACTTCTGACATAAAGGATTGGTATGAGGACTGCTAAAACTGACCTGGGACTTAGAGCCTGGTGCACTATCCCTATCGTAGTTTCTAAATTTGGGTACTGGGGCACTAGATAAAGAAGGTACTAGGGATGAAGACCTCTAAGGAAACTTAGGATGATTACCACCTTCTAACTTTGGCTGATTGAAATTAAAACTACCCGTCCTAGTTTTTTTGTTTCCTCTCTCTCTCCTTAATATTTTGCTCCTCTATCTATTAAGCATGAACAATCATCCTAGACAAGTCCATCTCACTAATCAGCATTGCGTTCCTACACTCCTTGACTACACTATTAGATATGCCAGACACCAACTTACTCATCTTGGAATTACTATTAGCCACCACATGATGAGCATATCTAGCTAGCTGAGTGAACTTGAGAGAATACTCTCTCACCATTATGCTTCCTTGCCTCAAATTAATAAATTCTAACACTTTGGCCTCCCTCAACTCTAATGGAAAGATTTTGTCCAAGAAAGCCATGGAAAACTCTTCCCATTCTATAGGCCCTGCATCAACACCTCTATCAACTTTCTACTTCTTAAACTAAGTATGGGCTATATCCTGTTATTGATATACAACCAACTCATCACTCTGACTAGACATCACCCCCATAGCATCCGTTACCTTCTGAACCATATCTAAGAATTCCTGGGGATCCTCTTCAGACTTGGATCCCATAAAGGAAGAAGGATTCATCCAGGTAAAATCCTGAATTCTGGTTGCAGCAGTATTGGCCACTGGGTTGGCTGGAACAGCAGCTGGCTGTTCATTCTGTGCTACAACAAAGTTCGCTATAGTAATGAAATTAGCCTTAAATTCTGCGTGAGAGACATGATCGTCTAGAGGATCTGCCTGGATGGGCTAAGGGGCTGGCTGAGTTTTTGTTCTTCTTCCATTCTTCTTGGGAGGCATGTTTTGTAAATAGAAGGAGGAAATGGATTAGAATGAGAGTTTAACTTGAGCTCATGCTTAATCGAACGACATGAATACTGAAAGAAGAGAAACTTTTCCTAAATTCCTTGTAGCCTCTCGCCAATAAGTGTGGCGCGCTACATACCCATGCATAAGACTCAACTCGATGTGGTTTTCAGACTTCCTAGGACACTTTAAAAACTTAGGCTCTGATACCAAGTTTGTAATGAACTGAGACTACCCCCTAGTGGTTACATGGTACTTACAGTCCCGAGGGACCACAAGCTAACCCATGCGTTGGTACCTGCTGTGAGAACTGGATAATATAATCATAAATTTATAGAAGAATAACTAAAGTGCCATAAAGTTTTAAATATCTGAATTCAAACTAAAATATTAATCTAGGAAAACGTCTATCATAATTTGATAAAGTACTGATAAACTAAACAACTAACTGACTGTAATATTCGAAAAGCCTCTAAGAATGACTGGCTGAGAGTTAATAGGAGAAGCCCCCACCTAACTCTACTCACTACGAAAATAAAGACATGAAATAAGATAGTCTGCCCTTAGGTGATGAGGAATCACCACTGCTATTGTACTACTAAGGATTTAAGGGACTAAGTGCGATCTGGGAATTGGATGTCAGCACCTATGATATGAGACATCATAGCATAAAAGAAAGGTATGCGATCAGTACTTTGAATATACTGGTATGCTAAATGAGGTAGGCTAATATGCAAGGTTTCATGAATAGGAGTAATGATCTACCTGAATACACATGTAAAACACAGAATACAGAATAGAGAGCATAAAATCTGTAGATACTGAACATTCATAAAAGTTTGTAAAATACTGAAAATACATAAAAATCTGTAGACACTGATGATGCATGACCACGCATATGATATGAATTGTATGAAATCTGCATACTGAAATACTGAAAATAACTTAAATCTGTATACTTTGGTCAAGCAATACTAAGACTGAAGAACTAAACTGGAACTATGACTGAGACTGTATCTAAGACTGTGTAAGGAATCATCTAACTGATATTTCCCAATCTGAGCTAATCGGGGTCCAACCTGTAGCCCCAGTTGAAAGGGTGTTAATACCATGCCATAGGTACTAATTCTGGTTGTGTGGATCCACTAAACATATATCATGTCCAAAGGACCAAGGGTGTCAAACCTGAGCTAACGGGTGACCCCTGCGAGATAGTCAATCCTAATTTGACGGGTGACTACTCATATCCTACGCTAGCTATATAGTTATAGAATATAGGGACTACTACTAAGGACTCTGCCTATCTGATGGTAAAGCCTCTATCTCTACCGTCGCTCGGTGCTAAATCCGACTCCCAACTGAATGACACTGAAATTCTAGACTATTCTGAGTTAACTAACTATTTTGATAATGCTTATGATATAATCTAAAGTTATTCTGAAGATATTGAGACAACATTTAGTAAACAGCTACAGTTTTGAGTATTCAATGCCCCCAGGACTCAAAACAATAGTAGTAGCATGTCACTAAAACATTGAAGGACATAGCACGAAGGCTCTTATTAAATCAATTGCTCTTGTAGGCATTTTATCAAACACTTATAGTTCATGGTTTAAAATAATCATAGAATTACTAAACGACTGGCATAATTGACATGAAATTATCATGGAAAACACTAAGTCATGATTTAATTCAACAAATGGTAACACCAAAACATGAGGAATCAAATAACAATAATAACTTCATTAAAACATTGTATTAAATCAAAGTTCATGAAGATTAATGGATGAAATCATGATTTAAAATCAAATTACTTAAAAAGATCATAACTTTATAATTAAAAAGGTTACTTGGGCTCCATGGATGAAAGAAATCCATGGATGAACATCTAATATACCTTAACGAATGAATTTCTTGAAATTCTTGGGTGAATTCTTGAGATTTCTCCTAGTTTCTTGAGAGCTAGGATTTGTAATTTAGAGAGAAAGGTCTTGAATTTTAGGGGAAATTAGTAAAGAATGAACTCTTAAAACCATTTTAGGGATTAAGTATTCCATGTGGGAGGATTAAAATAATGAGATAATACTGTTTTAACCTTGGATGAAATATTAGATTTTTATGAAAATTTTCTGATTTTGGCCCGTGGCGTAATGCGGCGCTACCGCGTCGTGTTACTGGAAACTAATGACTGGGAAAATGGTCTGTAGCGTAATGCGGGGAAATTGCGATCCTCTACTGATTGGGACCTGGAAGTTCTCCATGATGCCGTGGCATCGTGCTGCAACACTTGAAAATGCAAAATGCTAAATGCCAAATTAGCTTATGGCGCGATGCGCCAAAATCACGATACCTCACTAGAAATTGAAAATTACTATTTTGACTCTCTCTGTGACGCTCTGATGGGTAAAATGATGGTGTTTAACAACTAAAACTTAAAATTGCCATAACTTCTTACCCGGTTATCGGGTTTAGGCAAATTTTATATCTTTGTAAAGCTAATTTAATTTTCTACACAATGGCAGGCTCTAAATTGAAAAATAAAGAGCGTTTCAGAAATTTTATATATGAATACTCATGCACTAGGACTTAGATTATGTTAGGGAAATATGGGGTGTCACAAATAATATATAGGATCACCTAGAAGACCATCAACTCAAATAACATTTGTATATCATCTCACATCCATCATTGGATACTATGTAAGATTACTTGAAGAGTAAAAAAAATCAAGGAATATCTATAAGTCATATCGATATAGAAGATGTGTAAGATTTACCCGACCATCGCATGCAAAATATCATTGTCGATAGCTAAAAAGGTAATAATTCCATATGCAAGAAGCACTATGGGTAACTAAAAGAGTTGCCACACCAATAAAAGATTGAGGTTGTGGGGACCTGTAACGCCCCGAGTCTGCACCCCAAATGTCACACGGTGCTCATAATCCTAAAGGACCACATGCTAACCCATGATTGGTACATGCTACAATTACTGAATAATAACATTGTAATAAATGCAAAAATTAGGCTGAATTTGTCATCAGGTTCATAATTGAAATCAAATATTGGATGATGATAAATAAATGTTGAAAACTAAACATCTGTCTAAAATAATCTAGCCTGAAAGCGTCTAACTGTCTGAACATGGAGTTGATAGGACAAGTCCCTAACTAACACCGACTACTAAAAAATAGACTGAAATACTGAAAAGATGACTATGTCCTCGAACTATGAGGACTCACCACTAAATCTACTATTGATAATATGGGCTACTAAGAATGATCAGGAGCCTGTGCATCTGAACCTATGATATAAGACATCATAGCGCAAAAGAAAGGTATGTGTAAGTACTTTAAATGTATTGGTATGCTAGATGTGGTAAGATGATATGCAGGGGTTCATATGCATTAACAATAATTGGCTGAGTAACATGAATATAACTGAATGGGAGTATATGTATATCTGATACCGCTGTAATTACTAATTATGCAATATTGCATGCGAATCTTCTTTACTGTAACTAAAATTACCGATAACTGAATTACTGATAAATGGGTGACTATTTCTGACAAACCTGATTCTGTGGAACCGATCTTAGTTTTGTACTGAACTAGGTGACTATGTCTGATAGTCCTAATCCTAAAAACTAAACTGAGGATTTATACTAAGTGTGGAACTAAAACTGTAATTGTGAGAGTGTTTATCTAACCGACATACCCCGATTATAACTAAGTTAGAGTCCAACATGTGACCCTAGTTGGAAGGGTGTTATCACCTTCCCAAGGTATACTAATAATGACTATGAGTTAACCCTATCTGGCAAAAAGACATTTCGTCAATACTCACTGGCAGGAAAACTTATACGAGATTGGTTAACCCTTATTTGGTAGGAACACATCTCAACCTAGGATGTCTTTATAGTTCTGTAATGCAGGGATTGCTACTAAGGGTCAAATTCTATGCTTGAAGGAGTGCCCCCATCCCTGGGTTCGCTCGATGTTGTATCCTACTCCCAACTGAAAGCACACTAAACATATTTCTAAGTTGTACTAGGCTTGGCTAAACTATTACTGATCATGCTAACTGACTGAACTGGACCGAGTTTACTGAGTTCTATTAACTGACTGAATACACTGAGTTCTGTAACTAACTAGTACTACTGTACGTGACATCACTAAGACTATTCTGTAGCTACTAAAATTCTAAGTAAATAGCTAGATTTTGGGTATTGAATACCCCCAGGACTCGATAGTATTAAAAGCAAAACATAGCACAATCTTGAAAGCATGATAACTAGTCAGTTTGTCACAATTTATCCATTGAGGCATTTTATCAAACATACATGGTATAAACTTGTGTACATGTTGACATGTTATGATTTCTTGATTCAACCCACATGAACATTTTATCAAACACTTGGGGAGCATAATTCATGGACATAATGATAATTAACATGTAAGCATCATTATTACAATCCAAACTCACAATTTCAAGGGACTTTTAACATAAATTCACATGACTATACATAAGTTAATTACTTCACATAAATCTTGTCATAAAATATAGATTAGAAACCCAAATAACATCATAATCATGAATACAATCAAATTTAACATGAAATTCATGAAAGCAATTATCTTGTAGTTTAAAAGAGGTTCTTGAACTCCAAGGGTGTAAGGGTACCCTTTGATGAACACCTAACATACCTTGATTGTTAATTTTGTGGAGTTTGTGGGGAGTTCTTGAGACTTGATTCTTGAACTTGATGAAGCTAGGGCTTGTTCTTAAGAGGATTTGTTGAAAAGGACGAACAATTATGCTATTTGGGGCTTTAATCTCGTGTTATGGAGCTATTGGGTGAAGGGAAAACGATTCATTTTCCCTTAAAAATGCGGAACAAAATTAAAGAAATTACTTAGACCGGACTAGATAGAGCGTCATAGGCTCTGGATCGCCGCTCTAGGCAGGGTGCCGCGGTCTACATCATGGGCTCCCCTGTACCAAATTGGGTAGGGCATCCTGGGCTAAACGCCCTGGGCCACTATTTTGGAGTTTCAAACATGCCCTTACGCTTGTCCAAAAATTTTGCAAATCACCCGAGATGTACTATTGACTTCTCCGATCATGAATCATCTTAAAAGTTAACCTTTTTAGGCCGAGAAGGTTGTAAATATATTCCTCAAAGTTTGAGGGCATTAGAAATGACTAAGTCCTAACACTTGGCTGAAATTTTCTAAGTCTGGGACCTCTTTTAGCATGCTTTAAAGGACTCAAATAATTAGGATTCTTCGGGGTCTTACAATATCTCCCGCTTGGGAACATTCATCTTTGAATGAGACTGACTAAGCTGAGAATACTAATAGACTAGGTTTACATACTGAACATGCACAACTAAAGCATGATTACATGACTGAAGTTACTAATGTACTGAGTTTTTATATTGAATATGCATAACTAAAGCATGATTGAATTCTGAAGACATGAAACATGACTGAGCTGTTTCATGAAGGTATGCATGATATGAGGATGTTATGCAACTGAGCTGATAGCAAACTTGTAAAGAAAATTTAAACATAGAACTAAATAAATCCAAGGAAAACTATTACCTTGAGCTAAGTATGAGTTTATAGAGAAGAGGTGAGGATACTTGGTCACATGTCTACTTCTGCCTTCCAAGAAGCTCCCTCAACAGACTGATTTCACCAAAAAACTTTGACTAGAGAGACTTCTTTGTTCCCCAGTCTGCTAATCTAATGATCAAGGATTTCAAATGGGATTTCCTCATAAGAGAGACTGTTTTGAATGCCTATACCCTCTACAAGGACTACAATTGCTGGGTCACCTTTATATTTCTTTAGCAAGGAGACGTGAAACACTGGATGCACTAAAGCTAGATCTGAAGGGAACTCAAGCTCGTAAGCTAACTTTTTGAAATGACTGAGAATTTGGTAAGGACCAATATATCAGGGACTGACTTTCCCCTTCTTGCCAAACCTCTTCATTTCTTTCATAGGTGAGATTTTCAAATACACATAATCACTAATCTCAAACTCTAGGTCTTTTCTTTGCATATCTGCATGTGATTTTTGTCGGCTCTGAGCTGTCTTAAGCCTTTCCCTAATCAACTAAACTTTTTCTAAGGTATCAAATACCAAGTCAGGCCTTACCACCACGGATTCACCTACTTCAAACCGACCAGTAGGAGATCTACATCTCCTCCTATAAAATACCTCAAACGAACCCTTCTGAAAACTAGAATGATAGTTTTTTTTATATGCAAATTCAATCAAAGGAAAGTGGTCATCCCAACTACCTTTAAAATCAATAACACATGCTCTTAACATATTTTCTAGAGTCTGAATGGTCCTTTCTTCTTGACCATCTGTCTGAGGGTGGAAGGTTGTGCTGAGGTGAGCTTGGGTATCAAGACCCTTTTAAAATGCTTTCCAAAAGTGAGGTGAACTGCATACCTCTATCTGAAATGATGGACAATGTAATTTTGTGCAATCTGATAAACTCTCTGACATAGAGCTTGGTGTAATCATCATATAAATAAGATGTATGAACTGGTAAGAAATGAGTTGATTTGGTCATCCTATCCACAATGACCCAAATCGAATCATGTTGACAATGAGAACGGGGCAAGCCTATCACAAAATCTATGTTCACCTCCTCCCACTTCTAAGTAGGAATGCTAAACTCTTACATAGGTCCACTAGTCTTCTGATGTTCGATCTTAAACTGCTGACATATTGAGCACTTAGCTACAAACTCTGTAATGTCTCTCTTCACCCCACTCCACTAATAGATTTCCCACAAGTTGTGGTACATCTTGGTGGCCCCTGGGTGAATCAAGTAGTGTGCACCATGCACTTCTACAAGAATTTGCTATCTCACGCCATCCATACATGGCACACATAACCAACGTTGGAAATGGAACACACCATCTGCCCTTGGGAGAAACCTCTAATCTTTGATCCTGGACTGACTCTTTCTGTTTAACTAAATTGGGATCCCTGTACTGCTTTTCTTTTACTTCAAAAACCAGAGATAATTACAAACTATTCTGCACCCAGACACTACTCTTTGCTGAATTGACTAAGTGGACACCTAGTTGGGCAAGCTGAGGTCTATCTTAGAAAAGTAACCGGCACCCTAAAGTTGGTCAAACAAGTCAACAATTATGGGAAGTAGATACTTGTTCTTGATCGTTACTTTGTTCAACTGACGGTAGTCAATACACATTCTGAGAGAACTGTCTTTTTTATTCATGACGAGAACTGATGCACCCCACGGGGAGACATTGGGCCTTATGAATCCCTTATCTAAGAGATCCTTTAATTGTTCTTTTAATTTCCTAAGTTTTGCTGGATCCATTCTATATGGCGGGATAGAGATAGGCTGAGTATCTAGAAGAAGGTCTATTCTGAAGTCAATTTCTCACTCGGAAGGGACTCAAGAAAGATCTTTGGGAAATAGATCTAGAAATTCATATACTATTGGAACTGAATCAAGGCTGGAAGTCCCAGAACTATAATCTATAATGCAATCAAGGTGGTAGAAACACCCCTTGGATATCATTTTCCTTGTCCTCAGGTAGGAAACAAGCTGACCCCTCAGTGCTAAAGTACTACCCCTCTATTCGAGGACAAGTTTATTTGTAAACTGAAAATAGACAATTCTATTTCTATAGTAAATTGAAGCATAGCATGAATAAATCCAATCCATACTAAGAATGACATCAAAATTTGTCATCTCTAACTCTACTAAGTCTGCTGAAGTAACTTTCTGAGATACCATAATCGGACAGCTCCTGTGTACACGTTGGGCTATGATAGAGTTACCCACTAGGATAGAGGCTGAGAAGGGCTTTTCTAGGATTTCAAGACTGACTCCAAAGTCAACAGCTATATAAGGAGTTAAGAAGGACAAAGAAGCTCCTAGATGTAGCAAACCACAAACATGTAAATGATAGACTTGTAACATGCCAGTGACCATATCAAGAGAACTTTTCTGATCTAGTCAAGACTGAAATGCAAAGAGTCTGGCTGGGTTCTGTCCACTGGTGGAACTGGAAGTGGCACCCTGTTGATTTGGGCAACCGGGCTGAGTTGAGGGACTGTTATGATGACTATACAAACCCACCTGAGGACATTCTCTAACCCTATGGCCTGGCTTGCCACATCTAAAATATACATCACTGCCAGCTCTGTAAACACCCTGATAGTTTTTGACACACTTCTAGCAAAGAGGATTTGTTCGGGCACTGCTAACACTACCCTGAGGTTTAGGGCCTGGTACCCTATCTTTATTTTTATTACCATATATAAATTTCAGCACTGGAGCACTGGTTGAGAACAGAGCTGGAATTAAAGATTTTGGGCAGAACTGAGGACGATTACCACCTTCTGAATTAGTATGAGTGAAGTTAAAGCTATCTAATCTAGCTCTCTTATCCTCCCTTTCCTTCTCCTTATTCTTAGCATCATCTATATACTGAGCATACTCCATGAGCCTGGATATGTCTATCTCCTTAATCAAGATTATGGTACTACACTCCTTGACCATACTGTTAGAAACTCTTGACATAAACTTACTCATCTTAGATCTGCTATCTGCTACCACATGAGGGGCATATCTAGCTATCTAATTGAGAGAACACTCTTTAACTTCCATGTTGCCCTATTTCAGATTAATAAAATCCAAAACTTTAGCCTCCCTTAACTCCAGTGGAAAGAACCTATCAAGGAAAGCAGTAGCAAACTCCTCCCATTCTATGGGTCGTACATCTACACCTCTATCTGCCTTCTATTTCTTAAACCATGTATGGGCCACATCTTGTAATTGCTATGTAACTAACTCAGCACTCTCACTGGAAGTCACCCCATGATATCTATGACTTTTTACACAATGTCAAGGAATTCTTATAGGTCCTTCTTAGACTTAGACCCTATAAATAATAGAGGATTCATTCGGGTGAAGTCCCAAATTCTAGCTGCAACAGTATTGGCCACTGGGCTGGCCTAAACGGTAGCTGGGCATTCATTTTGGGCTGCCACAGAATGAGCCAAAGTGGTGAAAGCTACTCTGACTTCTGCATGGGAGATGGGCTCATCCAAGGGATCTACCTGAACGGGCGAAGGTGTTGGCTGATTTCCAGTCTTTCTTTTGTTAATCCCTTTTTGAGGCATATTCTATAAAAAGAAGGAAAATTTGAATTAGATAGAAAGTTTAACTTGAGCTCATGCTCACTCGCATGATATGAATACTGAAAGAGGGGAAACTTTTACTAAAATACCTCATAGCCTCTCATCCATAAGTGTGGCACACTATACACCCATGCACAAGACTCTAGTAGGCACAACTTTCAAACTTTCTAGGACTCTATTGAACCTTAGGCTCTGATACCAAGTTTGTAATACCCCGAATCTGCACCTCGGGCATCACATGGTGCTTATAATCACGAAGGACCATAAGCTAACCCATGACTAGTACCTGCTGTAATTACTAAATAATAACACTGTAATAAATATAAAAATTAGGTTGAATTTGAGATAAGGTTCACAACTGAAATCAAATACTGGATGATGATAAATAAATATGAAAAACTAAACATCCGTCTAAAATAATCTAGCCTGAAAGCCTTTAACTATCTGACTATGGAGTTGATGGGACAAGTCCCCAACTAACTTCGACTACTAAAAAATAGACTAAATATTAAAAAGATGACTATATTCTCAAACTATGAGAACTCACTGCTAAATCTGTTGCTGATAATCTGGGTTGCTAAGTATGGTCAGGCGCCCATGCATTTGAACCTACGATATAAGACATCATAGAGTAAAATAAAGGTATACGTCAGTACTTTGAATGTACTGGTATGCTAGATGAGGTAAGTTGTTATGCAAGGTTTCATTGCATAAATAATAACTGGCTGAGTAACATGAATATAACTGAATGAGAGTACATGTATATCTGAAATCGCTGTAAATACTGATTATGAAATATTGCATGCGAATCTTCTTTACTATAACTGAAATAACTGATATCTGAATTACTGATAACTGGGTGACTATTTATGACAGTCCTGATTCTGTGGAACCGATCTTAGTTCCGTACTAAACTGGGTAACTGTGTCTAATAGTCTTAATTTTGAAAAGTGAATGAGGTTTTATACTAAGTCTGGAACTTAAAATGTAACTATGGGAGTGTTCATCTAACCAACATACCCCATTTATAACTAAGTTGGGGTCCAACCTGTGACCCTAGTTGGAAGGGTGTTAGCACCTTTCCAAGGGATACTAACAACGGCTATGAGTTAACCCTATCTGGTAGGAAAACATTTCATCAACCTTCACTGGTAGGAAAATCCATATGATATTGGTCAACCCTTATCTGGCAGAAGACATCTCAACCTAGGCTGGCTACATAGTGCTGCAATGCAGGGATTGCTTCTAAGGGTCAAACCCTATACTAGCAGGAATGCCCCCATCCCTGGGTTCACTCTGTGCTGAATCCTACTCCCAACCAAAAGGACACTGAACTGATTTCTAGGATATACCAGGCTTCACTGAACTATTACTAATTGTGCTAACTGACTGAACTGGACTGAGTTCACTGAGTTTTGTTAACTAACTGAATACAATGAGTTCTGTAACTGACTGAGTACAACTATACATTACATCACTGAGACTATTCTGTAGATACTGAACTTCTAAGTAAATAGCTAGATTTTGGGTATTGAATACCCCGAGGACTCGATAGCATTAAAAGCAAAACATAGCACAATCTTGAAAGCATGATAACTAGCCACTTTGTCACATTTCATCCATTGAGGCATTTTATCAAACATACATGGTATAAACTTGTATACATGCTAACATGTTATGATTTCTCTATTCAACCTACATGAACATTTTATCAAACACTTGGGGAGCATAATTCTTGCACATAATGATAATAAACATGTAAGTATCATGATTACAATCCAAACTCATAATTTGAAGGGACTTTTAACATAAATCGACATGACAGATAATACATCAAAACCCCCCTAAACTTGTCTGTCCAAATTACTTTAGCACTTAAAATTACTTTAACACTTAAACTTAACTTTTATTTATTTACCCCCTTAACATTTTTAAAGTGAATTACTCCAAACCTAATGCTGATGTGGCATTTAAAAAAAGATAAAAAGTGTGTAACTTTTTTTAAAATGCCTACTAATTAATTAATTAATTAATATATATATATATATATATATATACATATAAAATAGAAAAAAATTCCCTCCTTCTTCTTATACCCCCACCCCCATCCCACTCTACCCTAATTCTCCTCCCAAACCCGCCAACCACCACTACCTAATCCACCACCTCCAGCCCCCTTCCCCCTCCAAAACCTAACCCCAATTACTTCTCAAATTATCAAATTTGTCACCATCATTGAAGTATTTGAGTTTGCTGATTTGGGATTTATTTTTTTGGTGTTTAGGTGGCTTGGACAATTGTATAAAGTTTTGGGATTTTTGTTGTTGTTTTTAGTTTAGGATTGAGGATTTTATAGTTTACTTGGTATTGTAAGGGTTGGAACCATTTTATTTATGATTTTTGTGGGAAATCAAGTGAATTGAGAAATGGGTGTTTCTCTAAAAATATTTTTGATGAGAAATGTAGTGAAACTATAGTCATGTAAGACTTGATTGTTGATGAATTCAAACTTAGAAGAGGAAAAAATCATGGTTTATTGAAAATAGATGGTGAAAAGGAGGAGTATGAAGAAGATATACAAGGGGTAGGGGTGTGGGTGGAAGAAGAAAGTGGGGGCTTAAAAAGAAAGGGATAGGGGCAGAGTGGACGAAAGAGGGGAGGGTTTTTTCTTTTCTTTTTTTAATATTGTATGATAAATAAATTAGTAGGGTTACTTTTTTAAAAATAATTTTTTTTGTGGTACTGAAGTGGCGCTGATGTGGCGCAAGTGTAATACACTCTACGTCATGAGAGTGGTGTTGTATTTTTTAGGTAGTATATAATTACTGCATAAAGATTTAGAGGGGTAAATAATTATCCGTAAAGTTTAAGTGCTAAAGTAAGTTTTCTAAACAAGTTTGGGGGGGGGGGGGGGTTGATGTATTATATCATCCATATGACTATACGTAAGTTAATTACTTCACATGAATCTTGTCATAGAACATGGATTAGAAACCTAAATAACATCATAATCATGAATACAATCAAATTCAACATAGAATTCATGAAAGCAATCATCTTGTAGTTTAAAAAAGGTTTTTGAACTCCAAGGGTGGAAGGGAACCCTTGGATAAACACCTAACATACCTTGATTATTAATTTCGTGGATTTTGTGGGAAATTCTTGAGACTTAATTCTTGAACTTGATGAAGCTAGGGCTTGTTCTTGAGAGGATTTGGTGAAAAGGATGAGCAATTATGCTATTTGGGGCTTTAATCCCGTGTTATGGAGCTATTGGGTGAAGGAAAATGACCCATTTACCCTTAAAAATATGGAACATAATTGCAAAAATTGCCTGGATCGGACTGGCTAGGGTGTCGTAGGCTCTGGAGCACCGCTCTAGGTAGGGCACTGCGGTCTGCATTGCGGGCTCCCCCCAGCACCGGACTATGTAGGGCGTCGTAGGCTAATCTCCCTAAGCCACTATTTTAGAGTTTCAAACACTCCCTTAAGCTTGTCTAAAAATTCCAAAACTCACCCGAGATGTACTATTGACTTCCCCGATCATGTACAACTTAAAAACTAACTTTCTAAGGTCGGGAAGGTCGTAAATAAATTCCTCAAAGTTTGAGGGCTTTAGAAATGGCTGTCCTAACACTTGGCTGAAATTTTCTAAGTCTGGGACCGATTTAGGCATGCTTTAAAGGACTCAAACCATTAGGATTCTGCGGGGTCTTACAGGACCATACCACACAAAGTATTATCGGTGTCCAATAGGACCACCCTACATTGAATAATTTTTTGATTGTTGCATGAGCTATTTTATCCAACAACTTAGAGGGTTGTTGTGTCTGTTATTGCAAAACTTATTGCCCTCTAAACAAGTATATGATAGGACAACTTTACTTTCTGGATAAAAACTCACGTGGAGATATGGTAAAACACTATGTATTGCTTTTTGAATCATTTTTACCACTAACAATTTTGTTTGAGATATTATTGAGAGCAGCTGAGAGGATGAAAATCTCAAATTAGGATCATAGATATGGACGACTTAAAAAAGGATGCAATACTAAGTGGAGCTTTTACTTAGCAACAAACTGGGATGTAATCAAGAGAGGGATGTCAAACTCTTTGGACACAAGCCAAAGGACAATTAGACCCACCATCAAACCACACCGCTATCAAAATACATGTGGGTATTTTGAGATATTTTGGTTTTAGTTTCACTACTATTATAGTTTTAAATTCATACCCAAGGTAGCCTTCTCTTTCCTTCAAATCCAAGTGACAGCGCACCAAGAGCTTTGGAAATGATTTCCACATAACCTGTTGCCTATGGATGTGAAGAGCTCAAAATATAAGTTAGGAGGTTACAACCTTTTTTCCATAACTCAACTGACTTGTCACTAATCCTAAGCCAAAGATTGTCTAATATAATAAACCATCTATTCTAACAATCAATTCAAACTAAAAGCAATCTGATTCCCTGAATCTCAAGGATATGTAGTCTGGCCTCTTTGTTGAAAACTCAACTACATTTCAACCTCCGAAACTTTATATTCCCCAATTTTTCGACCTCTTTAAAATCAAAGCCAGGATAGCTTATGAATTCTTTGAACATTGTGCTCCCAAATTAAGTATTATGAATTACAAGTGGCCTGAAATCTCATGCAACCTGTGATTTGTAGGAAACTCGATATTGAGGTCCAGCTAAAACTTAACGAAATTTGTGCAAAAATAATCTGCTCTTGAAAAAAAAATTATGGTTGGACAAAATTAGAAACGTCAAACTCTCTTTGCCCAGGGTTACTTGCATTCACCAAATCCAAAGAGAGGGAGAAATTTTTGACACCTAATTTTTGTCCTCCACAACTAGATTTATCCTAAGATGCTTCGATTCTAAATAAAATCTAAAGATTTATTTTATCCAGATACAAATTTTTGAAATATGTGTCTTAGTTAATTATGTCCTTTTAAGTGGAGATTATACATTTATCTATTCATACATACAAGATCATATAATTTTTGTTACATAAAAATTATCATCATAAAAATTGAATTATAATCGAGACTCGTCTTGAAAATGATTTCAAATAGGTAAATCTTGATTTAAATATAATTTGTTCTTAGAAAAATAATATTTATTTGAAAAATATTTTTTTGAATTTGTTAAGACAAGCAACTTGAGATTGAATTGATTAATAATTTGTATCAAATTAGGATTCAATTGAGCAAATTCATCAAGATTAATCGTAATTGAAATCATTTTATCCATAATTGTAATGTAATTGGTCATTTTATTTTAAATTTTGTTATAATTCAAATAGAATTTATTAAAATCCTAACAATTAATTCACTAAATTCCTACACCTATATTAAATCTACCCAGCCTATTTTCTTTAAAAATTTATCTACCCAACCCAGTTCCTACAAAAATTCTTCACCCAACCCATTTTCTTTAAAAATTTACCGCCTCAGCCCAATACCAGCCCATCGACCTAAACTAATACCTCATACCCCTAATATGTCATTTCCCTTCTCCTACAGAGAGCAAACAATAACAATATCAGCCTCAACACAAATAATGCAAATGTATAACTTCAACAGCAATATGCATACAAATAAAAATATCGACGACAAAATCAATGAAATCCAATGTCCAAAATACCCCAAATTCAAATTTTGAAGTTTTTGTATGGTGATAGTAAGATTACTCTCAAATTACCTCCGAAAAACCTTAAAAGTAGGAAAACATCTATGGATTTTCCTCTTCCTTGATTCCTATTCATTTATGGTACAAATAAGGACAAAGGAGAATTGATTCCATCCATTTTCCTTGATTTGTTTTCAAGCATTTGATTTGGGTGTTTTCCCCGACTCCCACATCGATAATCTCCTTAAATTCGACCCTATTTATTCCTATATAAACCCATTGATACAACTAATTAGGGGGAGGATATTAAAGGTCACAAAGGTGAAAAATCACCTGAACAAGAAGTATAGAATATTTGAATTGAAAAATATTTCTTGTCATGACCCGAGATTACCCACTAGTTGTAACACAGTGCTTAGAACTATAAGTGATCCCAAGCTAACCCATGTATTGGCATGATACTTGAGAAACTGATTTAAAATGAATGTACAAACTAAATTTGTTAAGTAGAAGCATAATCATGAGAAAATCTGAATGAATGTAATATTGATAAAGTATACAACATGATAAATCTGAAAAAAGAACTTGAATTACATTCATGACTAACTGAATATCTATAAATCCTCTACTATACTAACTATAGGTGTTTTTTACATGCCTCCAACTACCACAAATAAATACATAAGAAGAATAATAATACAATACATGAACTACAACTGACTGGAGTTCCTGAAAGAAGAGAACTCATCACCTGCTGGATGAATGCTGAGAACTGTGTGACCCTGGTGTATGAACTACATCTGGTACCTATAGCATGAAGGAATGTAGCCACAAATGTATATGTGTGGTTAGTACTTTGGAATGTACTGAGTATACGGGGACATGCACTATATCACGGAAATATTTAAAACATGCTTTAAATACATAGACATAAGTTAATTACTGAAATATGTATTTTAAAACATGTCTGTACATAGAGATGACAAATCATAGTGAAATTTATAAATCATGAACTGAAAATAATTTTGTAAGTTGGGAAGCGGTAGAAACATGAATGTTATATGTAAATCTCATGTGAAGTTGGATATGCTATAAAAATGTACTGAGGATCATATGTAAGTATTGAGCGTAAAACATGAACATGTAAAATGAATACAAGACCACACATAAATATGTTCTGAAATAATCTGTAAAACTGAATAGCTGAAAAACTGATAAACTAATAAACTGAATAACTAAAAAATTGACCTCTGCACACTTGGTCATGCAAACATGAACTAACATATTTTGAATAATGAAATGAACTTAAACTATAGGAGATATCATATAACTGATATGTCACAATCTGAACAAATTAGGGTCCAACCTGTAACCCTAGTTCGGAGGGTGTCAGTACCTTACCACGGTTACTAACACATGGCTGTATGGATCCACTAATCTGTTGTCCCAAAAGACTAGGGTGTCAATCCTAAACTGACGGGTGACCCCTGAGAGAGTGTCAAGCCTAAACTGATGGGTGACCTCTCATAACGTATGTTAGCTACGTAGTTCTGGAACTTAGGGACTGCTACTAATGACTTTGCCTAAGATGATAGGGGAGCAGCCATCCCTAGGTTCACTCAATGCTAAATCCTACTCCTAATTAAACTGACGCTGGTTTTATTAGTGGTTTAGAATGATATGCTACTATACTGATAAGTGCTCAGCATGAACATGATCCTCTGAATGTAGTAGTGAAATCATAGTCTGGCTGACTTGTAACTTAAAAATAAAGACATGTATAAGTAGATAGGTATCGGGTGTTCATACCCCTCCAGAACTGAATGATCACAAAATATGATATTAACACTTAAATAGTGGTATGAGATCATAGTTTAAAGATCTAAAGCATAAGACATTTCAATAAATGAGTGAGAAATATGAATTTGAACATGGAGATGTGTTAAACGTGAGAGGACAACATAATAACATTGTTTAATTCATAACTTGATGATTTATCATGTAATCAATTAAATATAACATGGGTAATTGAAATACAAAACATGAAATAACCTAAATCACATGGAAAACATGTGGACATGGTTTGGATTTAAATTTATTAAAAAAAACAAGAATTAAGTTCATAGTTAACATGGATAATTTCATAAAAGAGGGAAAACTTCATACGTTAATCAAAAAAGGAATTTTTGGGCTCAATGGGTTGAAGGAACCCATTGATGAATACCCCACATACATTAATTGTTTGAATCCTTGGAGAAGAAGCTTGGAATTGGGACCTTGGATGCTTGAATTTTTGAGAAGAAGCTAGAATTTGTGTTCTTGGGAGAAAGGGAAGGGTTTTGACGTATGATACCTAATGGAGAATGGGTCAATAAAACATGTATTAGAGTTTTTAATTCATGTAAAAGGAGTTTGATGCAAGGAAAAAAAATTACCCCTAGGGAAACTGAATAAAAATGGCAGAAATTTTTAATTGATGACTTAGGTGATTACTGATCACCTAGTTGATGAATTATCGACCTAGTCATCACCCTCTATCTAGACTTGGATACTTTCTGGTTAAGGGTGATGACTTAGTTGATAGCTTATCAACTAGGTGATGGCTTATCAACTAGGTTATGGCTTATAAACTTAGTCGTCACCTTTCCTATGTGATGTAGGGTATTTTTTGGTTAAGGCTGACAACGAGGTTGATAGCTCATCACTTAGTTGATGGCTTCACTCAAGTCATCACCTTGTGACAGATGAACACTTCAAAGTAAAATGACATAACTTTCTACTTTGATATCGGATTAAGGTATAATCGGATGCGTCAGAAATAGGACTCAATTATTTATAATTTCATGGGTCTTGACCTACAAAATTCCACATATTTTAGAAGTTATACATGTTCAAATTTTATCCTTGTAGGATCGAATACCAAAATTTGATTGAATCAAGAGTTCTTAATTCTACTTTGCTCTAAGTGTTTCCTATGAAATTCTTTTACCTCGATAGAACTTCACACACTAGGTAAATGATCATGACACATATATTTAGATATAAATCATAGGATTAGAGTGTATACTCATAGGAACGATGGTTCAATTTCTAGCCCAATGATGTTGGGTGTTACATTTCCTTTGCTAAGTCTTAAAGTTTCTAGGCTAGAACTTTGTAAGACTTCTTTGAACATTGGATTTCAGATAAGAAATGAGTTGGGTTTTCTTGAATGGTAGAAAGAGGATTCCAAAGAAAGTTCAAAGTCCCATTTGCTGCTTTGAAAAAGGTAACTCCCCATTTCTTTTTCCCTTTTTTTCCTTTTATTAGTTTTGTATCATTATTTTCTTTAGTAGTTGTAGTGTTTAGATTTATTACTTTTATTGTAATGTTGTTAGTGGTATAATTGAATCCTTCTTTGCTTGTGGGTGTGGTGTTGTTGCAGTAGATTTAGGCTTCTTTTATCTTTTCCTTTCTTTAAATCTTTGTCTTGTGTTAGTTGAAATGATTTGATTGTGTTGAAAGGTAAGCGTTGAATCAACTTTAATATGATGATGATGTTGTTGTTTTCTTTAATTTCACTTTCCATTTAGATGTTGATTCAAGTCTTTAAAAAGGAAAAAAATCAAAGTCTCTATCTTTCTAAAATCATTTAAAATTTATTTACCATTGTTTATTAGGTTACGTTTTGGATTTACCTCTAAGTGTGACTATTGTTCATACTTGTTTCAACCTTGTTGCTACTTATTTCCATTTTTTACTAATATTAAAATCTACTGCCTAGAATCATCATTGTTTATGCTTGTTTCTATCAACTTCCTTTATCTTATTTGACAAATCGAGGTCCTAATAGTTCACCCTTTTTACTTTTGTCTATCATGTGTTCCTCTCATGTTTTTAGTCTTTGTGATTATGTGTTAATATTATGGTTCATTAGGGATCTTGATTTAATATCCATTGGGGAAAATGGATTCATCCATGGAGCAAATTTGTGAGGTTGATGACATCTCAATGACCTTTGACTCATGGTTTCAAATAACCAGTCAAAGAGAGATAGAAACTAGACTAAAGGCCCTTTATATGCTTAATTCCTTATGCTGAATCATTATATCATTTATGAGTCAAAGAATAGGATATTTATGATGAAATAAATTTGGTCAATGGCTTGTCATGTAAAGATCAAGTTTCTCCTCCCCGTCACAGAAATATGATTTAAAATTCTTCTTTTCAAATTCAATGCATGAAATCTACTCATACATATTAACGTCTAAAAATATGTTAGATCCATAAGATTTGTTCCACCTGAATATACGTATTTCTTGGTTGTACCATGATATTAACCATCTTTTTTCGAGACTAGGATTCAAATTAAGAGATTCAACTTGAATTTCTCCATTGTTGATATTATTTGAGTCATGGTTGTAAATAAAAATGCACCAGTTATTCTTTTTTTGATTTTTACCTGCTGATTTTCCTCTCATCTATAGGCTAAAACCTAATGGTAATCACTTATGTGTTTATGAATTGCTCTAAATATGTTATGTTGATTGCATGTCTAAACTTTAGATTAGCATGTTCAGAAACCGAATTGAAATCTTTTTTTCTAGGTATTTGAATCAAAAACCAAAAGTCATTTTCTCCGTAAAACTGGTGGTATAGACTTGAACATGAGGCACCATATGGCTTCAACTATATAACATGGGCATCTTTGGCTGAGAGAAAGAATGGACTACTATGCCTTAAATAATGTGACTACTAACTTCCACGCTTAACAACACTTCTATAATATGCTCATTTTTACAAAACACTACACTTCACTGGTTATAATTTTAAGTTCTCTTAAAGTCACATGATTCAAGGCTTCTAAGGAATAAGACTAGTTGCATGTTATTACTTTGTTCAAGCCTAAATTGAAGGTACAAAGTGCTATCCATAAGGTAAGCATCCCAATCTCAACTATAGGGATTTTAATTTTATATATACTTCAAGAACTAACTCCAAAATTTAATCAAGAATTCATTAGTGCATAATGTATTCATTCAGATGTATACCACTATGCTAACATAAAGGGGGTCACTAAAGGGCTAGAACATAAGGAGCTAAAGTAAGAAAGAATACTATTCATAACTTTAACACTTAACTGTAGCTTGAGAAATAGAGTATCATAGGCATGGATTCATTAGAGAGGTCCAAACTAAGGATATACATTACATAATGTAATTTCACTAGTTATTAAGGATGTATCATGAGTTCAGGGAGCTTAACATACTAAGAATTCATGGATGCATGAGTCCTGAGTCTTACGATGTGAGATTGGAATTCATGAATCCATGGAGTATGGCTAGGACTGTTGAGTGAGATTTTTACTTTTTATACTAGGATAAATGGAATTGCGAATATGCATAAATTTGCATGAAGTGCCTGAGTAAGAAGTATGATGACACTAATATGTATGATATAAGTAGAGTGTCGTAATGACCGATGCATGCTGAAAATGTTAAGATCGGAATATGTCATATGAATTTCCTTAAATCTACTTTAGAACTCACTTACTAACTACTTGAATTTTAGAACTAGGCTAGTTCTACCCTCTATCACCTCCCCCTTGGATCAGTAGCCAACATTCTAAGTTTGTAGATATTCTTAATAAAATCTAAAATGAGACACTTTATCCTACTTTAATGGTCGGGTACCACTATTTTAACACCTCCAAAATACACCCAGGGTATCATACGGTGTTTAAGATCATAAGTGACCACAAGCTAACCCATGAGCTGGTACCTACTACGAGCACTAAATAATACATTGATAGTAAAGACATTTATGGAAAATAGCTAAAAAGGCCATAAGGTTTTAAGTACTGAAAAGTATAACTGAAGTCACAAGTCTGAGAAAAACATCTGCAAAAATAGTGCAACATAACTGATAAAATTGATAAACTAACTGACTGTTTGAAATGCCTGAAAAGCCTCTAAGACTAATTGACTGGGAGTTGATGGGACAAACCCCCAACTAACTCTGACTTACCATATAACTGAACTGTTAACTCAATTAAATAAAGATAAACTCACCCTCAAAGCATGAGGATGTACCACTGCTACTAATGTTAGCTAACTGATCCAATCTAGGCTCGGTCAGGAAACTGAGTGTCCGAAACTATGATATAAAACATCAGCACAAGAAATGAGTAAACGATCAGTACTTTGAATGTACTATTATATAAGATGAGGTTAGGCTATGATGCATGGGTTAACTGAACATAAAGTAATGACTAGATGAATAACACGAGATAACTATATAAGTATGCATGAAAACTAAAATACTGCAAGTGCAAGACTTGGCATATAATGTTTATGAAATAATCTGTAAGACTAAAGTACTGAAATACTAAGATTTAATAACTGAGTAACTGATAATCTGTATGCCTAGGTCAAGCAATCTGAACTGAATTTTGTACTAAGTACTGAACTGAGATTGTGGGAGGTATCATGTAACCAACATACCCCAATCTAAGATGATTGGGGTCCAAACTGTGACCCCAGTTAGAAGGGTGTCAGTACTACTCTATAGTAACTAATAATGGATGTGTGGATCTACTAAGCTACTAAAGAACCAGGGTATGAAGCCTAAAATGATGGGTGATCCCTAGGTAGAGTCAAGCCTAAACTGACGGGTGACCCCTGGGAGGTAGTCAAGCCTAAACTGAAGGGTGACACTTCATAACCTACACTGGCTACATGGTTCTGGAATACATGGACTGCTACTAATGACTTTATCTAACTAAAAGGGAAGTCATCATCCTGCATTTGCTCAGTGCTAAATCCTACTCCTAACTGAAAGACACTGATTACCGAACTAAATTAAGCTTGTATAAGCCAACAAATGAGCAAAGATACTAACTGAATGACAGGGCTCATGGTTTATCTAAAACCATTCTAAAGATTCTCAAAACTAAGTAAACAACTAAGTTTTGGGTATTCATAACCGCCAGCAATGAATGAAAATAACAAAAAAGGCATGCAAAAGCTTCAAAACCATAATGGTTGTACCACTATATTGATGTCAAAAATAACTACGGTGTTAGTCCTCAACTAGAGGGTGACCCCCTATAACCTACGGTGATGCCATCATTCTGGAACTTAAAGATTTCTACTAAAGGTCTCAATCCTAACTAACGGGTGAACCTTCATCCTTACATTCGCTCGATGCTAAGAAATACTCCCAATAGAATATAAAATGATATACTGAATAGCTCAATGATAATGAAGTCTTGGTGTTGAAATATAAGTTCTTTGTCTAAAATAATTCTAATTCATGAAAACAGAATGACAGAGTATTTTATTAGAAATATATAATATCCTAGGTCATCGTGTATCCATAACCGGCCATATCTAAAGAATGCATCTAATAATGAATATTAAATATTTGGAATCAAAAAAGGAAAATTTCATAGCACAAGTCAAAAATCATGAATTTACCAACATACTGATGGTTCAAAATTCTAAGTTTGTGAAAATACTAATCTTTATTAAAAAACATGGTATGCCAACTAATATATGATGAAATCCACAAAATCATGATAAATAATGCTTAATAGTCTTTAATATTGACACATCTTATATAACTTGATCATATGCTTAAAATCTTAACTGATACCATGTAAATCATGCATGGATTTGATAATAGTGTGAATGATACAATATGTATGAGCCTAAGAAACCATCAATAATCATTAAAACATGCTTATGAGTGACAATTATATCATGGGGGATTGAATTTAAGGTTGGACTAATAATTGGGTAAAAACCTTAGTTTATGAAAATCATAAAATTAATGAACAAAATCATAATTTAAGCATGAGAATGAAAGGAGATCCTCATTGAATACCACATACCTAATTACTCTTAATTATTAAATGAAACTTTTGAGAATTTGAACTTGGAGAAAAAGGAACCCTAATATCTTGCTTAGGAGAAGAGAAAATTGCATGTTTTTTTTAGTATTGCATGTTTCAGGGACTGGGAGTTGCTTAGGTTTTATATTCAGCCTTAGGATACCTTAAACAATGTAATTTTGGGGTTAAAGGAGAGGGAAAAGACCTAAAAAAACCCTTTGAAAATGTTAAACAGTGTAGATCTATCCCAATTGACAGTTTTGGCGATGGGCCTTTTTCCCGTGACCAATCATCAATCCAACCATCCCAAAATGACCACATTTCAATCTTTTAGCTTAAGGGCAATGCTCTGGCCCGATGGGCCATCACTAGTGCAATGGTCCATCACCCGAGCTGTCATGCCCTGCTAGACAAATACCCTTTTGGTAAATTGAGCATAACATTTTACTGCAATATTGGATTAAGGAGAAACTAGTGGCATTGGAAAGATAATTCAATTATATATCATTTGGAGAGTCTTGATATCAAAAAATATCTGTAATATAAAAGTTATTGTCATGCCCTGAGACTGCCCCTTGGACGTTACATGGTGCTTAGGACCACAAGTGATCCCAAGCTAACCCTATACTGGCATGATGCTTGAGCTACTGATTAAAATACATAAAACTGGAAGTAACATGTGGAAGAGAAGTCTTTAGTTGAATATGCTAAAAAAACTATTTAAAATGATTAAAACTCTGGTCATACAAAATAAAATTGAAATCAAGTACAACAACTCTACTGACTGTCTATGAAGCCTTATCTAATACTGACTATAGGTAGCCGGGACATGACCCCTAGCTATCCCTAATCAATATGAAGGAATAAAATAATGATACAGAAACTATAGTTGACTCGAGCCCTCGAACCAAAAGAACTCTTCACCTGTTAACTGGAAGTTGCAAACTATCTGATTATGATGTGCTACGTCTGGTACCTACATTATGAGACAATGTATCACATAGACATATATATGTAGGTCAGTAATTATGGAATGTACTGAGTATATGAGGATGAATGCATATGTAAAACAATAACTAAATATTCATATGAACTTTCATATGATGCATGCTAATTGTAAATGACTCACCTTTATCTTGAATAAAACAAAGACTGCAAAATCATAAAAATGAGTAATGAAGCATAAGGATAAACTTTGTGAGGCATAACACTTCATTATAAAAGCTTTACTTTTATTCTTTCTTAGGGTGGTTCTTCTAACCTACATAAACCACGTGAGCTATCATAGAGTCCAATATCATACCCACACTGGGGAGAGTTGTCCTACCCTTGCAATCGAAATAGAACCTTAACTTAAGTGATAACTATACTTAACCCATACTGGGATTTAAACCTATGATGGCATGTATTTTTGGGGCATTTGACCTTGGACTCATACCAAACTCAACGCTAAATTCTACTCCTATGTTACTTATATGCTCATACGTTAGGAAATCCACCTTAAAGTAAAATAAGGGTTTATTGAATGAAAACTAGTTTTGCATATCTTTTTTTAAATTATAATCAAGATGAACAAATGTGGATTCCATATCTTATCTTAAGATCAAAATATCAATCTTTGCTTTTTATCATGTTATAAAACTTATCGATGGAACTTAAGAGTATAATCTTTTTGTAAACTCAGTACTTGTACTTAAGACTTATAATATATTCTTAAATTCTTAGAAATTCATGACAAAACTCCATGCTCAATAATCATCTTGAAATCTTTCAACAAATTCAGTCAAAATATTGAAACTAAAATCACAATATGAATCTTATCAGTTAAAACACGAACATAAGCAATTTTTGATCTACTTAAAGCTCTCAATATCATGGTAATAACATGCTTTGAGAATACAACAATTTGGGTATGAGCCCTAATAAGAAACAAGTAAATTAAATCTTAAAATAATGCACTTTGGGAACAAGGGTGAAACGATGCCCTTATTCATAAAGCCCACATACCTTAATCTTTTAACTTGGATTCTTGATTCCTTGGGGAAAAAGAAATTGAATTTGTTTTTGGGAAAAGGAGAGGGCTTTTCTTGAGAGAGATTTGTAGAAAAGGGGTCAATAATAACCTAAAGGATGGCCCAAATCATGTTATAGACAACTGGGTTGAGGGGAACAATGCCCAATTTCCCCTTAAATATTTAAATAAAAAAATTGGACATAACTACATCACCGCGATGTGGTCTTATCGCAGTGGCTTATTGGTTCTGAAAAAAATGATCATAACTTTGCTCAGGTATCAGATTAAGGCAAAATTGGTATAGTTGGAAAGACGATTCAATTATATACAATTTGGTGTGTCTTTACATGAAAAATTCTGCATATATAAGAAGTTATACACGTTCAAAGTTGACCTTTGTAGAATTGAATATCAAAATTTGGCCGAGTCAGAGGCTCTTAGCTTAACTTTATTCTAAGTGATTCCTATGAATATTTTTCACCTCATAAGCACTTCACACATTAGGATAAAGATCATAACACATGTATTCAATTATAAATCAAGAACTGGACACAACACCTTCACTGCGACATAGTCAGCATGCGATCGGGACTAATGCCACATCGTGGGCCTATCGCGGTAACCCACTGGTTCTGTGATCCAAGAATTCCCCAAACCTTGTCTAAAAAATCTAAAACTCCCCCGAGGCAAACTTCTTACATCCCTAAACTTGAATTAACTCAAAAACTAACATCTTGGAGATGGGAAAGTCAAAATAAAATTTCCCGAAGTTTAGGGGTCTTGAAGATTTCAAAGTCCCAAACACTTAGTAAAAATTTCAACCCTTAAGCCCCCTAAGCATGAAATTAAGTGCTAAATCGAGCTAGGATTAGTATGGGGTATTATAGTTATGATCATTTAAAGTTGACTATGGTAAGATACTTCACAAAAAGTAAATCAGTAAGGGAGGTTTTGACTTGGCCATGAGCTAGGAGTTACTAGAGGCCTTAATATATGTACAAATCACCTATCAAACTACCAAAACATGATGTTTAATTTTGCATGAGCTTGAATCAAGGTTCTAATAGTAGCTTGGATTTTCAGGGTGTTACAATATCTCCTCCTTGGGGTTATTCGTCCCTAGATGAAAATTAACTAAGTTAAAATGTTAGGGAAAGAGGTGAAACCCTTAAAATTTTATTCTAAGATCTGAATATAGACATAATGACTGAATTTCTAAATGAAATTTGTACTGGTCAAAAAATTAGGGAACTTACTAGAACTATTTGGCTTGACTTGTGAAGCTGGATAACTAACATGATACTGATTTTGAATATAGATATATTTTTATGGTTGAGATTGATTTAGACTGGGAGTATGGGCTTAACTGAATTCATAAATAGCACAAATCAAAATAAATTACCTCATGGAATAGGCCTATTCATGAAACTTCAGATAGTTAGACTAGATAAAAAGATGGGAAACTATATGAGCTTGTTTGTCTGATTGTTGAACTAAATTGTTGTCTATACAAACTAACTCATAATGGGAGTTTATAGGAAAATTTAAGTATTCTTGGCTCGAACATATATGCAAAACTGTAAAGTGATAGATTATGACATGAAATGTCTATGAGTCACTGAGAAAGGAATATTAGTTACCTTCAATGTTCTTTGTCGAAGTATCTAATAACATTAGGGAGGGAAGAATTTTGGGCATGATTTGAGTGAGGTATCTTAATAAGGATTATGAGATGGTTTGAGCATCGTAGTCTACTAGTCTGAGCTCATCGAATAGGAACAACTTAGAGTTGAACATGAGATACCTCTGGTATGAAGATACCTATCATAAAAGAAAAGTTTTAGGCCAAAAATAAGGAGAGTAATACTATGATTTTAGCAAAATGACTGACAATTTCTAACTTAGCAACATTTCTCAGCCATGATTCCTTCTTATGAACATACCACACTTAGTTCGCTGAAACTTTTAACTATTTTATGGGTACACAACATATGATTACTAGAAGCTATGTCTAGCCTAACTGAATGCTCTCATTATATCTACTCTTAACTCAGAGATACAAGGCTCTACAACTTAAAGGACTACATTGGTATTAACCATGAAAATACTACATTCAACATTCACTTGGAGCTCTCACCCTCAAAGATACACTTCTTCTTTCCACCTTAAAAAATCAACCTTAAATACTAATCAAAGAGTCACTAAGTACCATAAGCCATTATCTTCAGGTATATAAATAAATCTTCAAAGACTATTACTCAGTTGCCAACAACATCACCATCAAAGCATAAGAAGGGTCACTAAAGAACTAGGACTTAAAGGTCTGATATGAGAAGGGTACTGTGAAATCTCAATTTAAGGAGTTTCATGAATTCAAAACATAAATGAGGCCTGAGGAGTAAAATATAATTGGAATAAACTCATTCAAGATATATGATCTGAGAGCATACATGACGTAGTGTGATCTAACTAGTCACTAAGGATGTATCATGAGTACCTAGAACTTAACATACTGTAAAACATAAGTACATGAGTCATGATTTATTTGACATAGATTGGAATTTACAAATTAATGAAATATGAGTCATACTTCTGAGTGAATTGTCACTCCTGATACTAGAAAATGGGAGTGGACATGATTCTATTTAAAGTACATGAATATAAGCTATGATCATTGAGCCAACTTGTAAGGCATGAGGAGAGTGTCGTAATGACTGAAGTATAAATATTTTGTAATGACCTGAGACTAACCCCTAGTCGTCACACGGTGCTTACAATCTCGAAGGACCTCAAGCTAACCCATGACTGAATCTGCTATGAGCATTGGCTAATAATACTGAAATAAATGCAGAATCAGGCTGAAATACCATTAGGTTCAAAATCTAAAATACTGATAAAATATAACATCTAAAATAATAATACGTAAAAATGTATACTATTTGAAAAATCTAGTCTGAAAGCCTCTAAGCTTAACTGTCTGAAAGTGGAGTTGATGGGACAAGTCCCCCAACTAACTCCAAAAATTGAAATACTGAAACTACTAAAATACTAAAATAAAAGTATGCCCTTGATAAATGAGGACTCACTACTAAATCTACGACTGCTGACTGGATCTGTCTAAGGGCGGTCAGGAACCTGAGCGTCTGAACCTATGATATGAGACATCATATTACTGACAGTTTTGATTCTGTAAAACTGAACTAAATTCTAAACTGAGACTGAAACTGAGACTGTGGGAGATAATAATCTAATCAACATGCCCCACTCTAAACTGAGTGGGCTCCAACATCTAACCCCAACTCGAAGGATGCTAATACCATGCCATGGGTACTAACACTGAAAAACTAGGATGCCAAGCCTAACTGAAGGGTGACACCTGTGCGGATCCAAGCCTAATCTAATGGGTGACACCTTGGAGGTAGTCAAGCTTAGTCTGATGGGTAACTCCTTATCCTACGCTGGCTACGCAGTTCTGGAGTACAAGGACTGCTACTAACGACTCTGCCTCTCTGATGGGAAAGTCGTCATCCCTGCACTCACTCGATGCTAAATCCTACTCCCAACTGAAAGACACTAAACTGATTATACAGAACTGGACTAGACTGATACTGAGTTTTTTGAGTTTTTCCTGAGTTCTGTAATTGACTAGATTCTATTGATTGGGTCATGACTAATACTGTTCAATAATTTACACTGGCTCTAGGTACACAGATAAATTATCGAGTATTAAATACCCCCATGACTCAATAGTATGAAGAAAGACATAACATGATCATAAAGACATAATAATACTTGCTTGCTAACAATGCACTCATTTAAACGTTTGTCAAACACGTGATATACATGAACTTGTGCATGAATGGGATTTCATCAAACACATGTAGGGCATAAGATTGTACATGATTGGGACCACATAATAACATGTCATGATTATACTATTTACTTCACATAGGCAATTTAGCAAACACTTGGGAAGCATGGATTATTTACATGATAATGGTCAACATATGGAAGCATGAATACAACATTCAATTTCAATATCAAAGGTTAAGCATGAAATTAATATAATTCACCACATAACTATCCTAATTTCATGGGAAATTATAATTAAACATGAATTGAATCCCAATTACTATCATGAACATGAATTCAATTCAACTAAATCATGAAAATCATAAATACACAAACTTTGTATTTTTAAAAATGGTTCTTAGACTTCATGGGTGAAAGGAACCCATAAATGAACACCTAACATACCGTAGAAGATTCTTTCTTGAAGGTTCTTGGAGGAATTCCCAAGCCTGTTCTTGATTTATTGATCTAGGGTTTTTCCCTCCTAAGAGAAAAATAATTTATTTTGGGGGAAAATTGAATGAATAATGGTTTAACTAGGTTTATTAGGGTTGAATTTTGGATTAAAGGCTGACTAGGGTCGTGGAAAAAGACTCAAATACCCCTAGAATAATTTAAAAACTCGGAACTTAAAACTGGAAACTAACTGAAAAATCTCGATCTGGGCCCTTGGCGCGATGCAGCGCTATCGCATTGTGTCACTGAAAAGTGTAAAACTAGGAATGGGACGATCAACATGATGTGATGGAATCGCGTTACCCCTTGGATACGGCCTGGAAGTTCACCGCGATGCGGTGGGATCGCGTTGGTGCATTGGAAATTGACAAATATGAAAATAAGTTATGGTGCGATGTGCTAGTATCATAGTACCTCACTGGAAATAGACAGTTGTTATTTTGACATGCTCCACGACATGCTACTGACCTGAATGATGGTGTTTAACGACTGAAACTTAAAATAGTCATAACTTCTTACCCGATTATTGGATTTAGGCAAATTTTATATCGTTGGAAAGCTAATTGAATTTCCTATGCATTGGCAGTCTCTAAACTAAAAAACACTGAGCATTTAAAAAAAATTATATGTAATAACTCATGTACTGAGAGTTAATATAAGCTAGGGAAATACGGGGTATTACACATTTGTATCGAGATAAGAATGGCTCGGGTATCTTCCTCCCCTAGTATTATTCTAAAATTCACTGGCATCACTACTAGAATCTGGTAACCTGACTTGATTCCTTTTTCTATCATCTCCCCATTATATTAAATCCATCATTCTAAGATTGTGGACCCCTGCAATAAACTCTAAACTGAACTATAATCACTATACCTTGGAGATTGAGATATAACAATACACATAAATAATAAAATCCCACTAAAAGACTATATCTTAAAGTGTAAAACCCTCTGCTAGTTGTTCCCTTTGAGATAAAGCTCTTAACTTTCTATAGCACCAATAGTCATCATATAATAACTTAAACACTTACTATCTTAGAATCTTCAAGAGTATCTCCATACCTTAAGTTCACACTTTTTTCCTTGTAGAATTTCAAATTCTTCTTTCTATTTTCTTAATCATCCACAATTAAACTTAGATTGTAAGACTTAACATGGATATCCTTAAATTTTTAGTGAAACACTAACCTACTCAAATTTTTATGAATATACTAAACCTTAACAAGCTTCTATATTATTATGGTCACTGCCTAATCTCTATCCTGACTAAATTTTTAACATACTCTGAGTCCTTTTAATGGTAAATATCTTTTAAAGGGCTATCAAACAATCTGCACAACACCTTTCTGGCTCCATGGATACATAATCTACTACATTTAGATAAACACCATCCCTACTTTACTATTGCTAAACTTCTAGCTTCATGCTTTTAAATCTAGGTCATTCGGCCATAGGATTCTGAGAAGGGATCTGAGGGCACATCTGACTTTGGCCTAATGCACAATTTTCATAAACACAAGTGAAATCTTTTAAATATTGGCACTTAATGGCACCAATGGGATTCTTTCAAGACCATGTGCAATCTTATAACTATCTATAGGGGCTGTCTGAGGAAAAATATCAATAGGAATTTAAGCTTGACTATTTTTATTTCCTCAAAAATAAGGCACAGTCAGTAGGAATGGAGCAAAGTTAGAATCTATATAAGTTTCTTTGAGAATATCTCTATTGCACGATCTGAGATATGAAAGAAGGGAAATATTTCCTAATTTCCTTGTAGCCTCTCAAAGGAAATTACAGATGTCTTCGTACCATTCTGCAAGACTCTACTACAGACAGCTTCAGAGATACCTTAGGACACTTGAAACTTGGGCTCTGATACCAAGTTTGTCATGATCTAATACTATCCCTATAGTAACACAGTGCTTAGAACCACAAGTGATCATAAGATAACCATGGGTACTAGCATAATTCTTGAGCAACTGATTTAATACATAATAAAGGAACAAACTGGTTCAATATATTTACTATTAAAAAGTTTAGTTACAATATCTGTATTCTAAAAAAAAAAGAAACTGATTACAACAACTCTAACTAACTATCTATGAAGCCTCTACTAATTTTGACTATAGTTAGTTGGGACATGACCTCAACTATTCCAAATCAATACATACGAATAAAAATGTAATATTGGAGTTGCAACTAACTTGAGTCCTCAAAATAAGAGAACTCATTACCTACTGGCAGAATGCCATGATCTACCCGACTATGATCCTATAAAACCTCACAAATTCCTAGTCATTTCATTCCCTTATAGCATACCAAAAGAGGTCCCAGACTTAGAAAATTTTAGCCAAATTTTGACACTTAGTCTTATTTTTGGTCTCAATATTTCAATGGCATCATTTATGATCTTTCCAACCTTAGAATGTCGATTTTTAAATTAATTCATGATCAGGGTTATCTATAGGTCATCTCAGGTAAGTTTCAGAATTTTCAGACATTATTTGAGTCACGTTTGGATGAAAAAAATAGCAAGCCAATGTGATCATGATGCGTTGCACTATCTATCACATCGCAATATCGATGCGACATAGAAGCAATCGCGTCAACACCATTGATGCAGCGCGGCGCCTGTCGCATCATTGGGCATATTTTTTTCATTTACTTATGATTTACAAAGGGCAATTAGGTCTTTTTTTCCTCACCCAATTTATCCAAAGCACAAAACTAAGCTTCCAAAAGGGCAAAATACATTCATTCTTCTCAAAACCTCTCAAGAACAAAACCCTAGGTTCATCAAATTCAAGTTCAAGTCTCAAAACTTCACCAATAATTCTCACAAATTAAATAATCAAGGTATGTTAGGTGTTCATCCTTGTGTCTCCTTCCACCCTTGGAGTTCAAGAACCCTTTTCAAAACTTGAATTATGATTCTCACGTTATGAATTGAATTATGCTTATGTTTGTGTTATTGTATGGGTTTCAAGTTAAGATTTTTTATGAATTCCATGTGATTAAGTTAGTATCTCTATTGAATTATGAATCTCTCATGTCAAAACACTTGAATTTGTAAGTTGTATGTTATAGTTATGATGCCCTATATGGTTAGTGCTCCCAAAGTGTTTGAAAAAATGTCCATATGAGTAAACTGTGCATGGTATCCTATTGTTGTGTTGCAAAAGTTATGATATGAGTTTATCAATTATACTATCGAGTCCTGGGGGTATTTATTACATAAAATATAGCTGTTTACTTAGTAGTAGTTGTTATAGAATCATCCCAGTAAAGGTCAAGAATAGTAGTACTCAGTCAGTTAACAGAACTCAGTCCAGTTAAGTCAGTCAACACGATCAGGGTCAGTTCAGTCAAGCTTAGTATAGTCTACTGATCAGTGTCTTTTAGTTGGGAGTAAGATTCAACATCGAGTAAACCTAGAAAAGGGGGTATTTTTGGATGTTAAGGTTTGACCCTTAGTAGCAATCCATGAGTTACAAAAATACGTAGCAAGCATAGGGTAAGTCATCCTCTTGCTAGACTAGGGTTGACATAATCATATAAATATTTCATGAGTCTTGCTGCCAGATTAGGGTTGAAAAAACATTGTTAGTAACCTATGGCAAGGTTCTAACACCTTTCCAATTAGGTCATAGGTTGGACCCCAAATCTATCTATATCAGGGTATATCGGTTAGATGAACACTCCTACAGTTACAGTTTTTATATCAATATTCAGTAAAGAACTCAGTCAGTTCTACAGAACCATGTCTATAAGTTATCAATTACCCAGCCATTAGAATTTAGTACTCAATTCTTGTATAATCTTAGATACATGATGTATACCTATATGCGCAACATTGCATATTCAGTATGTTTAGTAGTTACAGTTTTGCATGTACTCTTATCAAGTTATTTCATGATGTTCATTCATTCAGTTATCATCTCGTACATATGAACCCATGTATATCAGCCTTACCTTACTTAGCATACCAGTACATTCCACGTACTGACCATATACTTTCTTTTATGCTATGATATCTTATATCATAGGTTTGGACTCTCAAGTTCTTGACTGTACTTAGCAGATTAAGCTATCAATAGGAGTTATATTGGTGAGTCCTCATATTTCAAGGATAGAGTTTATCTATTTCAGTATTCCAGTTGTTCAATAGTTATTTCAATAGGAGTTAGTTAGAGGTTTGTCCCATAAACTCCATATTCAGACAGTTAGAGGCTCTCAGACTAACATAGTCAATTATTTAGTTTTCAGATATTATTATCAGTTATACTTAGTTATTATTTTAGTATTTGAGAACCTTATGGCATGTTCATATTTCTTCCATATATATATTCCAGTATTATATTCAGTGCGCACAGCAGGTGCCAGTCATGGGTTAGCTTGTCCTCTTTTGAGGTTGTAAGCACCGTGTGATACTCAGGGTGTACTCTCGGGGCATTACAAACTTGGTATCATAGCCTAAGGTTCTAAAGAGTCCTATTGAGTGTAAAATCCGCGTCAAGTAGGGTCTTGTGCATGGGTGTGTAGCGCTCCACACTTATGGGCAAGAGGCTATAAGGCATTTTAAGTAAAAGTTTCCTTCTTTCAGTGTTCATATCATGCGAGTGAGAATGAGCTCAAGTTAAACTCTCGGTCTAATCTAATTTTTCCTTTTTTTAATAGAACATGCCTCCTAGAAAGACTAATAGAAGAAGAACTGGAACCAGCCAACACCTCCGCCCGTTCAGGAAGATCCCTTGAATGAGCACATTTCTCACATAGAATTCAGAGCATCTTTCACCACTCTAGCCCATTTTGTGGCAGCTCAGTATGTTCGACCAGCTATTTTTTAGGCCAACCCAATGGCCAATACTACTACATCTAGAATTCAGGACTTTACCCAAAAGAACCCTTCTTCATTTTAGGGTCTAAGTCTGAAGAGGATCCATAGGAGTTTTTTGACATAGTGCAGAAGGTAAAAAACCTTATGGGGTCAACCACTAGTGAAAGTGCTGATTTAGCTACCTATCAATTGTAGGATATGGCTCATACTTGGTTTAAATAGTGAAAGGTAGATAGGGGTACAGATGCAGGGCCTGTAGAATAGGAGGAATTTGCTACTGCCTTTTTAGATAGGTTATTTCTGTTGGATTTGAGATAGGATAAGGTGTTTGATTTCATCAATCTGAAGTAGGGAAACATGAATGTAAAAGAGTATTCCCTCAAGTTTACTTAGTTAGACAGATATGCTCCTTACATGGTAGCTGATAGAAGGTCTAAGATGAGCAACTTTATGTCTGGTGTGTCTGATAGTGTGTTCAAAGAGTGTAGGACCACAATGATAATTAAGGAGATGGACTTGGCTAGGTTGATGGTCCATGCTCAGCAGATTAAAGAACAGAAGACTAAGGATAAAGAGAGAAAAAACAAGAAGGCATGAATAGGTATCTTTAGTTTTACTCAGCCAAAGACAGGAGGTGGTAACCATCCTTAGTTCTACCCAAAATCTTCAGTCCCAGCTCTGTCTTCGGCTATTGCATCGATGCCTAAATTCTAGAATGATAAAGAGGATAGGGCGCCAGGCTCTAAATATTAGGGTAGTATGAATAGTGCTCAAACAAATCCTCTTTGTCAGAAGTGTGGGAAATCATCAAGGTATCTGCAGGGCTGGCAGCGACGTGTGTTTTGAGTGTGGTAATCCAGGTTATATAATTAGACAATGTCCTCAGGTGGGTTCATAGAGTTAGCATAATCATCCCCCAGCTCAGTCTGGTCACCCATCTCAATAGAGTAACACTTTTGGTGCCACCATTGGGTAGTGCCTAAATAGGCTCTATCCACTCCAGTCCTAATAGAATCAGTAAATTTCTCCTGATGTGGTAACTGGTATGTTATAAGTTTACCAATTACATATTTATGCTTTGTTAGATCCTAGAGATTCCTTGTCTTTTGTAACTCCTTATATAGCTGTCAACTTTGGAGTCAGTCCCAAAATCCTAATAGATTCTTTCTCAATCTCCACCTCAGTGGGTAAGTCTATCATAGCCCAGTAGGTATACAAGAACTGTTCGATTATGGTATCTCAGAAAGTTACTTTAGTAGACTCACTAGAGTTAGAGATAATAGATTTTGACATCATTCTCGGCATGGATTAGCTCTATTCATTCTATGCTTTATTTGATTATAGAAACAAAGTTATCTATTTTCAGTTCTTGAATGAACCTATCCTAAAATAGAGGGTTAGTACCACAGCACTTAAGGGTCAACTTGTTTCATACCTTAGAGAAAGAAAAATGATACCCAAGGGGTGTGTCTATCATTTAGTGCAAGTCAAAGACTCTAGTTCTGAGACACCTAATCTTGAGTCAGTTCCAGTCGCAAGTGAATTTCCAAATGAGTTTCCCAAAGATCTCCTCAGAGTTCTTCCCAAAAGGGAAAACAATTTTGGAATAGACCTTCTTCTTGATACTTGGCCCATCTTTATTCTGCCATATAGAATGGTTCTAACTGAACTTAAAGAGTTGAATGAAAATTTGAAAGAACTCTTAGACAAAGGGTTCCTGAGGCCTATCTTATCTCCTTGGGGTTTACCAATTCTATTTATGCAAAATAAAGACGGATCTCTTAGAATATATATAGACTATCATCAGTTGAACAAAGTCACCATAAAGAATAAGTACCCCCTTCCTATAATCAATGACTTATTTGACCAACTTTAGGGTGCCAGTTACTTTCTAAGATAGACCTCAAATCCGGCTATCATTAGCTTAGAGTCAAAGAATATGACATTCCAAAAATAGCTTTCAGAACCTGGTATGGTCACTTTAAGTTTCTAGTCATGTCATTTGATCTTATCAATGCCCCAACAGCTTTCATGGACTTGATAAACCGCATGTTCAAGTAGTAATAGGACATGTTCGCCATAGTTTTCATCAATGACATTCTTTTCTACTCCGGCAGTGAAAATGACCATGCAGACTATCTCAGAATAGTATTACAGACTCTTAAATCCCATCAATTATTTGCCAAATTCAGTAAATGAAAATTTTGGCTAAGGTCAATGGCTTTCCTTGGTTATATTATTTCTAATTATGGCATTAGAGTTGATTCTCAAAAGACCGAAGAATTAAGAAACTGGCCTAGACCCATCTCTCCATCAGATATCAAAAGTTTCTTGGGTTTGGCTGGCTATTAATGATGGTTTATTAAAGGGTTTTCATCTATTACATCCCCCATGTACAGATTGATTTAGAAGAAAATTAAATTTTAATGGTCAGATTCTTGTGAGAAGAGTTTTCAAGAGTTGAAGACTTGACTCACTACAGCCCTAGTTTTGACTTTACCTAATGGTTTAGATGGATTGTTTGTATATTGTGATGCATCCAGGGTTGGCTTAGGGTGTGTTTTGATGTAGAGGGATAAGGTTGTAGCCTATTCCTCTACACAGCTTAAGCCCCATAAAAAGAATTATCCCACCCATGATCTTGATTTAGCATCTATTGTGTTTTCCTTAATAATTTGGAGGTGCTATTTGTATGAGGTGCATGTTGATGTATTCAAAGACCATAAAAGCCTGTAGTATGTGTTTTTGTAGAAAGACCTGAACTTGTGTCAGAGAAGGTGGTTAAAGTTGTTGAAAGACTAGGACATGAGTATTCTGTATCATCCGGGCAAGGCCAATATAGTGGCAGATGCCCTCAGTAGGTTATCCATGGGTAGTTTTGCTCATATTGAGGATGGTAAGAAGAATTTAGTTCAGGAAGTTCATCAGCTTACCAGACTAAGTTCATCAGCTTACCAGACTAAGTGTCCGTTTAGTTGATTTGGCTGAGGAAAGTGATTGGGTGCAAAATAGTTCAGAGTCTTCTTTATTTTCCAAGGTGAAATAAAAGTGGGACAGATATCCTAGTTTAGTTAACCTAAATGAGTCAGTCAAAGACCAGAAAGTAGAGGCTTTCTCCCAAGAAGGAGATGGTGTGTTACATTGCTAGGGTAGTGTAACGCCCCGCATTTTTTAACTAAAAATCAAACTATCATTCCTAGGTGTGTAAGCTCAAATTCCATGATTCATGTTTAAATTCATGTGTCGTGATCCTTCTCCTAATGTATGAAGTGATTATGAGGTGAAAAGTATTTATAAAAATTACTTAGAGCAAAGTTGAGCCAAGAGTCATTCATTTATTTAAAGTTTGATATTGGATTCTACAAGGGTCTAGTTTGAACGTGTATAACTTTGAACGTGTATAACTTTTGATACACATAGAATTTTTCAGCTCAAGACCCACCAAATTGTAGATGATTGAATTATCTTTCCAACGATACCAATTTTTCTAAAATTCGATAATTGAGCAAAAAGTTATGACATTTTCCATTTGAGGTTGTAAGCCTGCATGATGTCGACGCTACGAGTCAACCAGCACGTTACAGAACTATTTCATTCGTTAAATTAATTTCTAATGGGTCTAGGGGCATTTTGGTCACTTTTCCTCACCCAAAATCCATCCATAACAAAAGATTTGCACCCTAAAAACCACAATACACTCTATAATTCAATTTTCCTCCCAAATCAAAACCCTAAATTCTTCCCCAAATATCAAGAAACTCATCCCTAAGATCAAGAATTTCAAGAAACGGATTAAGATCCGGGTTCCATATTGCAAATTTTAGAATCTAAGGTATGTCGGACTTCTCTCAACATCATGGGCATAATTTTCCTATTATTTTAAATTATATTAAAGATCCCCAAGCATGTTTATAAAGAATGGGTTTTGGAATCTCTTTGAAAAGTATATGTCATGGAGTTGTTTTGAAGAAACTGTATGTTATTTGAACCTTCTATCATGAATTTATAATATGAATATATATTTATGCTTTTGAAATGTAATGAAAGTTTAAATGAGAGCATGAACGATCAAAATCCCCTCTTTTATCATGATTATATCAATTTATGTTGTTATGGGTTGTTTAAAGGCATGAATTTTCTCGACAAAAAAAACAAAGGGTGAATACTTGTTTAATGATCGTGGATTGATACTTTTATAACATATTAAGGGGTGTTTGCACATGATGAATGTTTATTGTGTCAAAATTTACAATTCCTATGGGTTTTGAACAAAGTAAACACAACATGATCACCTTATGATTGTATTATTGAAAGGAGAGTGTTTTGATGTAAATTCAAATAAAAATCTGCTGCATGACTCTCCCTCACTTGATGTTAAAGAAAAGCTATGGGTGGTCATTAACATGGTAATAGGTGAAAAGGGCTACAGATTGATATAATGTGATTTGATTGACTTACAAGTCAGGGTATGACGATACCCGGTGATTTAATGCCCTTAACAAGATAAGTATTAAATATTTTTAAAGTATGAAGCATGTTTATTTTAAAAGAACTAAAAGTTGGGCTTAAGAGAGTTAGATGGTTACCCAAAGAAAGTACTAGTTGAAAGACTCCATGATGGAAATCGTGATTTGCCAACATAGGGTTTTGGTACCATGCTTTGTGATCTTGTTTACGTTGAATCATGTCATCCCAATTTGGGACTATGGTTTGGAGCCCTTCTTTGTGATCTTGTGCCCAACCATGACATATAGACTTAATTTGGGGATTTTAGTATCCAGCTTCATGATCTTGTGTGTCCCCCTTAAGGATACTCCAATCCTTGCGGTAAACTTAGAATGGGGGCTTAGCCACCGAGTCAAGGGCAGATTCTATATAGCCCATGAAATTATAGATTGTAGGTTGCACCATTTAGCTCAAAGGAATAATAAAGAGTGGGTCATTATGTCAAGAATCATTTGAAGTTCTTAAAGGTATGCCAATGTATTTTTACTTATATGATTTTCATTGATATTGTTAAAGGCTCTCATCTATTTTGTATTAAAAATATGTTATTTTGAGATGTTTCACATACCAGCACATCTATATTAACCCTCTTATATTTTAGGATTTTTAGACACAGTCCTGGGATCCCTTAAGAAGTAGATTGACTTGTCAGAAGTTTGCAGCTAGTGAGCCTCCCTTACTTCGAAAGGCCTGGTTATGAAACTTGATATTGTTATTTTGTTTTGGTTCATGATCTGACTGGGGGCCTTGTCTCAGATTTTAGACAGATGTTATTTTCAGTTGTTAGAGATTTCGCAGACTAGTGTTAGATATTGTTGATCTTATGAACTCATTTCAATATTGAGTAGTTTGAAATAAAAAGTTGACCATGATTCCATTTCGTTATGTATTTCCGTATTTTCTCTTTGTATGTGAATGATGTATGTGATTGCTAGTTAGAAGGGCTCTTGGGCCTTCATGGTTTAGGATGCCCGTCACGGCCAGGGGACCGATTTGGGTCATAACAAACTTGATATCAGAGCATGGTTCATGGTCCTAGGGTTTCTGCAAAATCATGTCTAGTAGAATGTTTCTTATAGGTGTATTGTGCAACACACTTATAATCAGGAGGCTACCATGCATTTAGAAGTTGTTTCTCATTCTTTCATACCCTAGTTCATTCCATAGAGTTTTCCATAAGAAAGCTATCCAGATTCTTTCCTTGTTCTAATTTCATGGGCCATGCCTCACTGTCGAGGCGATACAAGTCTGAGAGTCTAGCTTGCCCAATAATATAGTTCTCTCTGATTGAGTTATCTATAAAGTTATGAGATAGCATGAGGACTTGAGAGTAGTCCATTAGTGCTTCAAGGTGTATTGATTTGAGTGTATGCCTTTATTATGATAAAATCTTGCCTTTCAGCTTGGGTACAAAGTCTATTCAGTCCCCTTTCTAAATTCTTATTGCAGCTGTCTTCCATAAGGGTAATAATATGTAGCAGAATGTTGGAACTATATTTCCACCCTAGTAGTATTGTATGTTAAAGTGTCATGACCTATTGGTAGTGAGATTTGCCAAGAAGTTAGTGATACGAAGTCACAAGGTTAGAAGTCAGAGTGAGGATGACTTCTACATAAATAAATAGTTTTAGCTGTATAATCATGGATTGAGGAGTGGGTTGCCATTGTATAGTGATGGGCTAATGTGCAGTAATATTTGTAGATTGTATGGTAGTCTGTGAAGGAAGATACATGATATGATTATTATTTATTCGGAATAGGGAAAGATCTTAGAATGGATGGTTATGGTGATTGTAGAAATCATTTATAAGAGGTAAGTAGAAAGAGGTAGATTAGTTAATAATTTATAGGTAGAGACTCATTAGTGTTTATTGAATTTTGAAGATCATTGTGATGTATGATTAGGTAAGAAGGTATGATGTGAGAAATTAGAATATGTTGATAAGATTGGAATGGATTATATTACAAGATTAATAATGACTAATCCTATTATGTGATTTAACTCATTTTATGGTCCTTTCTTTAGTAGTAGTGAACTAGCACTTTAGGTGAGAAGGTATGTAGTCAATTTTGAGTTGTAATAGAGAGTCTATGGCGGGGTTGTAATTGTAGGTAGTAGCTAAGTACAGTGAAGTATTTAGGTTGATTTTCCCAATTTGATAGACTAGTATAGTATGTGTCATGCTTTACCAGTTGTATATAATTGAGGATAGACAATAGGCTTGAACTTTAGATGTGGAATTTAGGTGAGGAGTGTAGTGGTGAGAATAATAGCTTAAGATTAATGATACATGCTTTGTGGGAATGAATTAGTAAGCTTAATGTGAATTGTGAAAGAGCCTAGGTTGATAATTTATGGAAAGTTTAAGTGGTAATTGTGAGATATATGTGTACATAAGGACTAGTGTTAAAACAATGAATTGTGGTTGAGTCATTAAGTAGATAAGAACATGAGTATATGGGAATAAGTTGAACACAGGTAGCAGGTTGTTAGATAAAGTTTTATGTGTGTAAGTGTTTTGTGTACCTAGATTTAGTCCTTGAACCTTGTAGTATGGAGAAGTCTGGAAAGTTGTTGTATGATGTTCTTTAGAGTTGAATTGAGGAGATATAGCAAGGCAATATGCACCTTTGGTATAGTTTTACAAATTTTGTTAAGCTGTAGTTTATGTGATTATAGGTGTAATAATAGTATTCTAAGGAATTGAAGATAAAGCGTTGAGTGTTTAGAGGCATGGGTGTCTATGCCCATAAAAATGTTAATCGTAAGTTGATGACTTTGGGAGTTAAAAGATATTATGATTAGTGTCCCTGAAAGGGGATGTCCTATAAAATAATTTAGTGTCTTTGTATTAGAGATTAATGAGATGAGTTTGTGTTAATGTATATACTGATACCCCTTTTGTGATAAGGAGTGTGGATACGTGCACTCATGAGAGTGGGAGTTGTAGAGTGATGGCTAAAAATTTGATAAGGGGATATGTCAGTAAGTCTAGTATTGTGACTTTGATCTAAGGGGGAGATGGGGAATTAAGTTAGTTCCCAAATTTTTCTCAATTTAGCAAGTTGCGGGAGGAGTCATGATAAATCTATACATACTCAAGAATACTACTCCTACTTCCATTTCAGAGATTATTCTGCTAATATCCTACGTCATTTGTTCAAGTCATGCCTATGCCTATGATTTGAGTACTCTATGGACTTATGTTTATAATCTGACCTCCAAACTAGAAGCAATTATGTCTCTCAGTAATCCAGCCTTTCAGGTATTCAAGCCATATGTTATGTTGTTCATGATCCATGAGAATCTATGTCTCACAGCATGATTGGCCCTAAGAATATATGTTTCTATATGTCACCGATTCATCCGATGTCCGGTTTAGCCAAAGTGATGAAGTTTATGCAAACTCATGGAAAAATCTCAGTTACTTAAATGAGGAGCAATCACTTCAAGAGAAAATCTTTGTCTTGGTTGTAAAGTAACAGCCCGTAGCATTCCCGACTCAATACCACTCTTTGTTGCATGTGTGGAGAGATGACAACCTGAAAATTTTTCTAATTATTAAAAGACTTATTCATATTTATGAGCTCTTACCTTTCAAGATTTTCAAATTGAACTTCTCAATCTTGAGAAGTAGATTTTTGAGTTGATTCATGATCAGGGATGTATAAGGGGATGTCTCAAGAAAGTTTTGGATTTTCAGACGATGTTTGAGGCATATTTGGAAGATCAAAATAGTAGTTCAACACAATGTCAACGTATCACGCCAGGAATCGTGTCAGTAGGGACCGACGCAGCGCGTCGCTTAGCACATCGGGTGCCCAATTCATCTTACTAACTTTAGGGTCCAGGAGGGTAATTCAGTTTCTTTCCCTAATTTTATCTTGATATGTTCACCAATGCTTTCTCACGGTGCTTTATTCCAAGAATTCATGTTGTATTGTGTTTATTCCGAATGACTCTCTACTTATGATCTAGACACTTGACATATGGAACACTTCGGGTCTATTTTATCGTATCTTTAGTTCATGTCGCACCTTGATGTAGGTCAACAGGTATAGTTTATAATTGAGTAGTGTTTCTTCCATTCATAACATTTATTCTCGGGTCCCTTAATGACCCTTCGTATGATAGTATAATGGTGGATGTGGAAGTGTGGTGATGTTTTAGGTACGGGAGTATATGTTCTTGAAGGTGAAAATTTTGATGTGAATTCTCGAGCTAAGGTTATAGGTGAAAGGGAAAAGAAGAAGATGAACTTTTGTTGTGTAAAATAGCTAAGAAGAAGAAATGTGGCAAAAATATTTGTGAGAGTGTTTGAAATTGTTGGTCTTAGTGGGGGAATCCATGTAGTGGGTGTAGTAATGATTAGGCTTGAATGTTGTGGTTGTAAAAAATACAAACCTATGTGATATGTGCTTAGGACTCTTTAAATTAAATCTCAAGTGTGTTTGATGATACTGATAAGGTGAAGAAATATTCTTAAAGGGATGTATAGTATAGGGTCCTGTAGCTTAAGTTACCACCTTGTTACTCCGAGTTAGGCTTCCACATAAAAGCACTTTGCATTGGGACTCAAACTCTTGTGGTTAGATGTGTGATAGGAGAATTGTAAGATGGAAAGGACGAAATATGTTATCTAATGTTGGGGCATAGCTGAGTGGTGCCTTTAAGCTAAGTATATTTATTGTATCATAAGAGGTGGAGAATGCTTTTATCCCAATCTTCCACGAAATCTTAGTTCATGATTAGTACCAATATAAATCAGGTCTAAGATCATCAAATAAACCCCTGCCTTATGTTGTTATGATTAGGATTCATAGAACCCATGTGCAAGATCATCCCTACGTAAACTCTCATTATCCCATGTTTCGTGCTTACATATTTAACTCGGGGTTACCATGAAACTCGTTTGATGCCTTTGTATGTTTTGTTGAGAAAAATTATTTCAATGCGAGGTTACGTTCTTTATTCTACACTTTTAGATCCTCTAATGTCCCTACCTATCATTCGGGGACGAATGATCCCAAGGGGGAGATAATGTAATGCCCTGCATTTTCGAGCTAGAAATCAAATCGTCATTCCTATAGGTCTAAGCTCAAACTCCAAGGTTCATATTTAAATTCATGTGTCATGATCCTTCTCTTAGTGTATGAAGTGATTATGAGGTGAAAAGTGTTTATAAAAATCACTTAGAGCAAAGTTGAGCTAAGAATCATTCATTCATTCAAAGTATAGTATTCGATTCAACAAGGGTCTACTTTGAACGTGTATAACTTTCGATACAAATAGAATTTTTTGGATCACAACCCAACAAATTGTAGATAATTTAATTAGATTACCAATGATACCAATTTCTCCAAAATATGATAATCGAGCAAAATGTTATGATATTTTCTATTTAAGGCAGTAAGCCGATGTGATATCGACGCGACGCATTGGTTAGCACGTTACGGAACTGTTTCACTTGTTAAATCAGTTTCTAATGGGTGTAGGGGCATTTTGGTCACTTTTCCTCACTCAAAATACGTCATAACATAAGATTTGTTCCCCAAAAACCACAATACACTCTATTATTCAATTTTCCTCGCAAATCAAAACCCTAACTTCTTCCCCAAAGATCAAGAAACTCATCCCAAAGATCAAAAATACCAAGAAAAGGATCAAGATCCAGGTTCCATCTTTCAAATTTTAGAATCTAAGGTATGTGGGACTTCTCTCAACATCATGGGTATAACTTTCCTATTGTTTTAAATTATATTAAAGATCCCCAAGCATGTTTATAAAGAAAGGGTTTTGGAATCATTTTGAAAAGTATATGTCATGGAGTTGTTTTAAAGAAATTATATGTTGTTTGAACCTTCTATCATGAATTTAGAATATAAATATATATCTATGCTTATGAAGTTTAATGAAATTTTGAATGAGAGCATGAATGATAAAAATCCCCTCTTTTATCATGATATTATCGATTTATGTGTTTATGGGTTGTTTAAAGGCATGAATTTTCTCGACAAAAAAAACAAAGGGTGAATACTTGTTTAATGATCATGGATTGATACTTTTATAACATATTAAGGGGTGTTTGCACATGATGAATGTTTATTGTGTCAAAATTTACAATTCCTATGGGTTTTGAACAAAGTAAACACAACATGATCACCTTATGATTGTATTATTGAAAGGAGAGTGTTTTGATGTAAATTCAAATAAAAATCTGCTGCATGACTCTCCCTCACTTGATGTTAAAGAAAAGCTATGGGTGGTCATTAACATGGTAATAGGTGAAAAGGGCTACAGATTGATATAATGTGATTTGATTGACTTGCAAGTCAAGGTATGACGATACCCGGTGATTTCATGCCCTTAACAAGATAAGTATTAAATATTTTTAAAGTATGAAGCATGTTTATTTTAAAAGAACTAAAAGTTAGGCTTAAGAGAGTTAGATGGTTACCCAAAGAAAGTTTGAATTGAAAGACTCCATGCTGGAAACCGTGATTTGCCGACACGGGATTTTGGTACCATGATTTGTGATCTTGTGTACCTTGAATTATGTCATCCCAATTCGGAACTATGGTTAGGAGCCTTGCTTTGTGATCTTGTGCCCAACCACGACATGTAGACTTAATTTGGGGATTTTGGCACCCTGCTTCATGATCTTGTGTGTCCCCCTTATGGATAGTCCAATTCTTGCGGCAAACTTGGATTGGGGGCTTTGCTACTGAGTCAAGGGTGTATTCCACATAGCCCGTGGAATTACAAATTGTAGGGTGTACCATCTAGCTCAAAGTAATAATAAAAAGTGGGTCATTGTGTCAAGAATCATTTGAAGTTTTTAAAGGTTTGCCCATGTATTTTTACTTATATGATTTTCATTGACATTGTGAAAGGCTTTCATCTATTTTGTATTAAAAACATGTTATTTTGAGATGCTTCATATACCAGTACATCTGTATTGACCCCCCTATATTTCAGGATTTTAAGACACAGTCCTAGGGTTCTGTAAGAAGTAGATTGAGAACTTTGCAGCTGGTGAGCCTCCCTTACTTTGGAAGGTCTGGTTATGAAACTTAATAATGTTATTTTATTTTGACTATGGTTTGATTGGGGGCCTTGTCCCAGATTTCAGACACATGCCATTTTTAGTTGTTAGAGATTTCGTAGAGTAGTGTTAGATGTTATTGATCTTATGAACTCATTTCATTATTGAGTAGTTTGAAATAAAAAGTTGACCATTATTCCATTTCGTTATGTATTTTTGCATTCTCTTTGTATGTGAATGGTGTACGTGATTGCAAGTTAGAAGAGCTCTCGGGCCTTCATGGTTTGGGATGCATGTCATGGCCTGGGTCTTGGTTCTGGTCGTGACACGTAGGTTACGTATGCCATGTGTGGATGGCGTGAGACAATGAATTCTTAAGAAAGTTCATGGTGCGTGTTACTCTATTTATCCAGGGGCTACTAAGATTCAGATCCTCTATAATGGTAAACATAGTAGAAATTTTAATGGTTAAGAAAGTTTTGACTGGGATAGACTCATTCAGGGGTTCTAGAATTTCTGAAGAGGATTTAGTGGGTAGAATAGACAAAAGTTCTTGTTTAGGGCTTAAAGAGACATATTCTATGGTTTTGGGTGTTAAAGGATCAAAAGGTTTGATTTGGGATTGTTTTGATTTATTTTATATAGCTTTATGGACTTTGGGATTTTTAACAGGGGTTGAGTAAGTGGGAATATTTGCCATTTTGATTTTTTTGTGAGAGAGAGAGAATGGGATCAGTTCAACTTTTAAAGATTATAGGAAATTAGGGAAGATGATTTTATCTAATTCAAAGAAGAGTAAAATAAAAAGGTTTGATTTTGTAATTAAGGGATGTGATCGTTGTCATATAAGAGGTGCCCTTTTTGAAATGAAACGCCTGACTGTAATAGGTGTGAATCTTCACATTGCTATGAATTAACATCTTTTGCTCAGATAAGAAAAGACGCATGGCTTTTTAGACAGAATTTTATGATTATTAAAGCACATTGTTTTGGTACTAACCTTGAGAGATGGGACTAGTTCCCTCTCTTTCTTAAGAGAATCCTTAATTTTGTGTAAGTCGCATTTGTTCTCTACCAAAGATGCTCCCATAGGTGTATACCTGTAAAGGTATGGTACTGAGTTAGACAAATATGTACCTACTTTACCAAGGATATACCAAGGATACTCGTCTCCTGATCATAGCTAATTTTGTAGAGAAGACTGATTCATCTAGTAGGTCAGGTTAATTCGATCAATCCTGGCCTCAACTTGTTTGTTTCAGTGCACTACTTTATTTCAAATATTATTTTCTCAATAGGTCTAGGGTCTAGGTCCCAGAATTAACTTCTTTCAAGTTGTTGAATCTCATCCTTCATTGCGAGCTTCTTTTATATTTTGGGGATTAATTTGAGACAGAAAAGCTGAGAATGTCATGAAATTTTTGGTTTGAACTCTTGTTTGGACTCTAGTCTTTAGAGGTAAAGTTAGATTCTCAAGAGGGTGAGAGGATTTGAGATTCCAGTTTGACCTTCTAAGATGAGTTCCACTGGGACCAGGTCCCTATGTATTTTAACGAGGCCCTTCTTATTGTCCTTCTACTAGAGCTGGCTTTTGTGACTATGATCCTTGATCACCATCACTTTCATCATTCTCATTAGCATAATTTAGTTCTTGACCATCATCTTCAGTAATATCATCCTTTTGAGCAGGAATGAGTTCTTCAAATTCTAAATCTTCATCATCACCTACTTCTTCAGCTTAAAGGAAGACCTAGTTTATTTTCCTTTTACATAAGCATTACAAACCTTATTGTCTAGAAATTTCAGATTTGACATGCCACAGACCAGGTCCCTTGAAATCAACTTATTCAACAAAGAGAACTTTACATGTCCCAGCCTGTTATACCATAAATCAGTATCTTCACTTGAACACTTAAGCAAGTTAATTCCCGATCAGACACAGACTCCAAATCAGTCACGTACATATTTTTGATCCTCTTGGCTTTAATAATAACTCTCCCAAACTTCAAGCTTGATATAGTACTTCCATCAGATGAGAATTTAACCTTATTACCTTTTCAAATAAGACAACTCTATCTTAAAGTGTCATACGAGAGAGAATAAATTTAGAATTTCCAGTCATATGTTTTGAACATCCATTATCAATACAACAATTCTGATTGTAGTCCTTTTCTCCCACATACAAAAAAAGTCATTTGTTAGATTTATAAACTTCCCAGTAGAAAGACTAGAGTGTGATCAAATATTTCTCGTCCCATCTAGTAATGAGAGCTTCTTCATATTATTCAAAGGTTTAAAACCCTTAGGATTGGTATTCCTTTTTTGTATATATCTAACACTGTTTATTCTTTCTGTAAACCAGCTTTGGTAATTTTCCTTTATGTGACCATCTCTTCTGAGTGCATAAAGGTTTATGGAAACTGTTTTTAATACCATGAATAGCTTTTCCTTGAGACCTAAATGATTGGGTTTGATACTAATATCCAATCCCTTTACCATTAGTGAGAACTTTTAGGCTCCTTTCCTCAGTGATAGCATCTAATTTTCTTTCCCAGGATTTAGGTAGAACACCTAGAATTTTTCTCTTAAGTAGTACAGCTCAATTTTGATAGAAGTGAATCTTGTATGCATTTCTTGAATTGTCTCTCCTTCCTTCATAATAAAAGTTTCATACTAAGTAGTCAGCATGTCAACTTTTGAATCCTTCACATAATTTGTTCCTTCATGAGTTGTGTTCAGGAAATTCCAGATCTCCTTAGCATTTTCATAAGTAGAGATCCTATTAAATTTAGGTCCTATGCCAAAGACAAACAACTTCTTTTCCTTGTAATTCTTCTCAACATTTTCTATCTTCATCATCAAACTCTCTCTTGGTTTTGACAACCATCCTCGTTATGCCTTCTTATTTGACCTTTCTAATAGGAACAAGTAGACCGTTAATAATTACATCCATTAGCTAACTTTCCTTAACCATAATAAAGTCATACATCCTAGTTTTCCACCACCCATAGTACTACCCATTAAAGTGAGGTAGTTTAGTGGTAGATTGCCCTTCTTCTAGATTAGGTGAAGCGGCCATGATCAATAAATCACTCTAGGTATGAAACTTTTAGAGTGTCCTTTCCTTGATACCAATTGTTGAAACATAAGGGGTTTGCACCACACTCTGAGGGACCAGGTCCCTTAGAGTCAGACACAAGGAATAAAATAGTAAAGCACTGAGAAACTAAAACCTTGCACAAAAGTAAAGAGCACAGTTATTTAACGTGGAAACCTCCTTGATCAAGAGGGAAAAAACCACGGCTTAACCTCACAACTGCTTAATAATCCACTATAGGGTGAAAGTGCTTCTCCACTTTTTGAATAGGTACAACCCCAAGTGCAACTCCACTCACATCACACATCACTTCAAATGGTTTGGACCAATCTAGATCAATAATAATGGGTGTGGCTGCCAGTTTATCCTTGAGGCACTCAAATTCCTTCAAATAATTAACATCAAATAAAAATTGGTTTCCTTATAAAATAACTTATAAAGTGGGTTTACAATCTTGGGGAAGTCCTATATGAACCTCCATTAAAAACCTGCATGGCCAAGGAAACTACAAACACCCTTCAACAAGATTGGTGGAGATAGATTTTTAATCACTTCTATTTTTTCCAGATGGACTTAAATTCCTTTAGCTAAGATATTTTTCCCCAACATAATGCCCTTATTCACCATAAAGTGTCTTTCTCCCAGCTGAGCACAAGGTTGAACTCTTTACATCTTTCTAAGGCATTGCTAAGATTTGCCAAGTAATCATCAAATAAATCTCCTACCATAGAAAATTCATCCAAAAACACCACTAAAGAATCCTCCAATATATCCAAAAAAATAGTCATCATGCACCTATGGAAAGTAGATAGAGCGTTACACAACCCAAATGCCATTCGCTTGAAGGAAACGGTCCCAAAGGGGCATATAAATCTAGTTTTTCTAGGTCTTTGAGTGCAATGGATATCTTATTATAGCCTGAATAACCATCCAAGAAGTATTATCAATGTATTTTACCTAACCTATCAAGTATTTGGTCCCTTAAAGGCATTAGAAAATGATCCCAAAGAGTCAAAGAGTTTAACTTTTTATAGTCCATGCACACTCTCCAGCTTGTGAGTGATGGGCCTAAGTGGAATTACTTTATTCTTCTCATTTGACACTATATTCATACCTACCTTCTTTAGGAAACACTAAACTATACTTCTCCACCTGCTATTGGAAATTAGGTACACCGCACCAACATTAAGTTACTTTATAATCTCCTTCTTAGTAATCTCTTGTATCGGTGGGTTGAGTCTACAATGATAATCGATAATGGGAACATAATATAATCGATAATGGGAACATAATAATCTTCAAACTGAATTTTATAAGTACAAATGCCTGGTGGAATTCCAAGATCTTTTGTACGATCATAATACCGTAAGAGACTCTACTCGCTCTTCTACCAAATTAATAGAAATATTCACTAGAAAAGTATTCTTATCACCCAGCAACACATACATCAAATGGACTAGAAATTTTTACAACTCCAACATTAGTGGTTCCTTAATTGGACAGTTTGAAGGATAAGTTGTCTTGTATTTCAAGTCCAGGTCTAACTTTTTTAGATCATATGAATATAAGACCATTGCAGTCAATGCTCAAATGGTCTCATCATACTCTTCAATGTCATCTCTATCTAAATTCATCAACACAATAGCTATATTTTCAATAGCTCTCATCAATAGGCACCTCAATCAATTTCATCAATAATTGAGACAATACTCAAATATCTCGATTGTTTCATTGACTGGAAAATGTTAAACTTTACCTCTTCATTATTCAATCTAAGCTTTATCTTATTTAATTTCATGCCTACCAACACTCTGTTTGTATCTAAGAAAGGACTTCCCAAGATTATGGGTACCTTAAAATCCACCTCACAATCAAGAGTTACACACTTAGCTGGAAAGATAAAGTTCACCGCCTTTATAAGTACATCATGTAATATCCCAACTAGCCATTTGACCAAATTGTAGGCCATTAATAATTACATAAACATCGGTTTGGAGGATCTTAAACCCAACTATTGAGAATGGCTAATGGAATCAAACTGATACTTGTACTAAGATCATATAGTAACCTAGCAAAACTGATTGCACCAATTATTTAAGGAATAATGAATGCTTTGAGATCTGCTTTCCTTTGAACCAATGATTGCAAAGAAATCGCATTGCAATAATGGATATTATATGTTGGTTCAAAGATCACTACCCTTTTTTAATGACCAAGTCCTTCATGAACTTGGAATATCCTAGTATTTGTTGAAGAACTTCCACCAATGGGATGTTCACAACAACTGCTTAAGCATGGATAAGAACATATTAAATTTTTCGTATTTCACTTTTTTCACTCTCTGTAGAAATCAAGGTGGAGGTCTAGGAATTTGTGTGGAGGTTTTACAACCTCTTTTCTTTTCCCCCTTTTCAGCCAAACCCTCCTCTGTAAATTTTGCAAGGTCCTTAGAATCCACCTTTCCACCATTACTACTTTATGGATTTTTAGCCTTGACCAGAATCTAATCAATTTAAACCTTATTATCCATTATCTTATAACCATTGGCTATATCTTTGACTTCTATTTAGATTATCGATTTTGGTCCTAATTGAACTCTACCACTCCTTGTGGTGATGGCTAAACAACTTTCATTATTTCTTAGATTTTGCACTGTGTCACTTGGAAAAGTCCCACTCTTCCACTAATTAAAGGTTGTGGATAATTGACTTATCTGGTGCTCCAACTACTTGATAGAAGGCTAAATGATAATCTACTAATTGTCTCATCAAAATCAAATCACTTTTCATATCCTTGACACCCGCATCAGTAAATTTCACCACTTTAGCAACTTAGTCGGCATAGCCTCCACAGAAAACTTCCCTGAATTATTAGTTGCATTATCACGACTCCCTAGTGGTACATACAATCAATTTTTATTTCCCTGGTTCTTCCAATTACCTTGCTCATGGTCTCTATAAACGCAATGTCAAAATAGATCCCTTTAAGAGTTTCGACCTTGGTTACCTTGGTCGTTCGCCTAAAAACCCCTAGTTATTCAAATGGTTTAATTCTTCCTCTAAATCAAACTCAACTGCCCTACGATGTGAACTAAATGCATTGACGTTCTAAACACCAATAGCTAACAAGTGTTTTGTAATAAAATCCATCCAAGTTTTCATAAGTCCCACATCTTGATCAGGCTCCTATTCTCTGCGGCATTGTTTGGCCAACATACCCACAATATATATATATTTCTTATTACCTTAAAATCCCTAGAAAACCAAGTTCTGCTAGTTTGATCAATCTATTAAGTATCATAGTTGCATATATGAAAGTGCATGTTATGAAAGCACCTCTAGTTATGTTCTAGATTAGTGACCCATAGAATATTTCCATCAAGTACTCATCAATCATTTTGTGATTAGGACATTGGGTTTACTTATTCTAAAACCTAAGACACATATCATGTAATACTTTAGTAACTACCTAAAGTTATTTATCTCGTTCTTAACTGTAACATCCTAGAAGGCAAAAAACATATTTTAAGGAAATCTTGTTTCGATTGCCGTCAGTTTGTTATAGAATTGGGAGCCATCTCAGTTAAACACAAAGTTCCATATCTTGATAAATACAATAGAAATAACCTCAACCAAATTTCATTCTAACTAAATCTTGGATAGTCAAAGGACTTGCATAAGTTAATAAAGTATACCAAATTCATATTTGGATCATCATAAGGCAACCCACCAAATAAACCCTTCAGCTTAAGCAACTAAATCATCATACATGGGAGATTAAAATTTGTCCTAGTAGGTAGAGAATGAAGTACAATTGCTCGAGTAGTACCATCCCCATCTAGATCAGTATCATCATCATCATTGAAGGCAAAATTCACTTAGGTTGTTGGTGCTCTCTACCTCTTGGTCACTGATTTTGATTGGTTAGAGCAAAATTATCAACATATTTCCCATTCAAAATACCAACCAAATCATCACTCAAATCTTTGTTGTGTTATTTTTCACATGATCAAGTACGTCTGCATTTTGTTGA
>NC_061121.1:37593417-37593790 GCF_002878395.1 Capsicum annuum
CAAACACTCAATTAACAACTATAATCACCATCAATAATGTTAAAATTTTATACACCCAAACTACAACCAAATCATCACTCAAATCTTTGTTGTGTTATTTTTCACATGATCAAGTACGTCTGCATTTTGTTGATTCAATCGAACGGTTGCTAGTGCAACCAATTTTTCCACTTCATATTGTACATTCATATTTCTCCTCAATGTTATATTGATTTCAAGGTCGAAAGTCAATAATGTTTCACCCAAATTATGAGTACTTAGCTAGCACAATTGATACCCTATGAATACAAGAACAACAAATAAAAGTAAAATTAGGAAATGGGACTAAGAGTCAAATAAAACACAAACACTCAATTAACAACTATAATCACCA
>NC_061121.1:37596790-37615938 GCF_002878395.1 Capsicum annuum
CAAACACTCAATTAACAACTATAATCACCATCAATAATGTTAAAATTTTATACACCCAAACTACAACTCCCTTAATAAAGCATAAGCCAGGTTTTAAACTATAAAACCCAACAAAGGTCGGGATCAAATCTATAGAAAAAAATAAGGTGTTAACTAAGTTATATGTATTTCAAATGACGATTAGTTAATGATTTCCATGAAATGGAGGGATTTTGTATAAAAGGTTTGTAGAACAGTTTTGCTTATGTCAAGTTACGACATTTAAAGTCGTAATGTTTAGTCAATAGAAAGAAGACAAACTAGAATTGTGTTCACATTGTCTTTCAACCACTTCTTGATTAAGTAAAAGCTGAATTTGTATCAACACATGTAATTACAAATCAAACAAGTTCAAATGTTCATTGAAGTGTTTTTCAGCCTAAATAGATGATTTTTACTTTAATTATTTCAAAATTAAAGTTATGGAATTGTAACTTGATTAGACCTCAAGTGATTAATCTCATCAAAGCATTAACTGTCAGATAGAGGTTAGAAACTCTAAATCTTGTTACTGATTTTGTTTCCCATTTGTAACCTTATTATTCAAGCAAGTTACCTTAGGGCTTTTTCTAGTGTTTAAAACCATTCGAAAACTGTTAAAGTGAAAGAATTAGCAATATAGTTACAAAAGTAATTCAAATTCATAGAAACATTAACCCTGTGAAAGAATTAGCAATATAGTTACAAAAGTAATTCAAATTCATAGAAACATTAACCCTAGAAGTAATTTTCCATCAAGGATTCCACAACCCTAGTTATAGGGTTTTTAGCCACTCGTGGTAATAGAAGAGAAGAAAGAAATATATTTTATACTATAAAGAGGAAACCTTACAAAGAAGAAATTCAGTCTTTAATCATTGACAAAATCCAAGAGATGTGTTTTTCACTATAAGAATGTCAATTCTCCCAAGAAAATATGTTATAAAAATAACCAGAGTATGAAATATGCTTATTGTAAACCCTATACTAGGTATTTATAGGCCCAAGGATATCGATATTTTAAATATGGATCTATTTTAGCGCTTTCATCTTAATAGGTCATTTGGTGATTCGTCAACAAGTTGACGGTTTGTCAATTGAATCATCACTTAGTTCCATTCAAGCATACATTTTATTTAAGCCCGGAGCGTTAAGTCATGGTTTATTGAAATCCTGATGGTCCATAAATTGAGCCATCACTAGACTTTAATTGGTCGATCATTCTGCTATTAAGCATGATGGAAAGGGTGATGGCTCGATGAGGACCTGATGGCCTGTCAGCTAAGCCGTCACCCAGCTTTAATTTCTCATTTATTTTATCTAAGCATGATGACTAGAATAGAAATTCGTAACCTCCTTAATGGTAAGTTAGCGGAGCCGTCAAGGTCCATTTTAGAATAGCTCTTGAATCTCTTTGTACCTAGATCAATTTTCTGCAAATTAAATACCAAAATTATCAAAAATACCAACAGTTGCTTGAAAACTTCAAACTATCCTTAGTTAAAAGTAAAAAATGTGTCATCATTAGTGGGAGCATCAACCATGAACTGTAATGTGAATTAAATCATATTTGTACTAAAAAATTTAGAGACATACAATAATATCTAAATCATGAGCTAAAACATACTTGAAAATTGGAAAGTTGTAGAAGCATAAACATTTTATATAAATTAAAACTAGTGTTGAAAATTTAGTAGATGTAATGACCTTTTTATCATTATGTATTAACCTCTCATTTAAAATTTCATGCTAAAATTCTTCCCGAATTTAAAGTTATAAATTTTAGGCAAGGTTAGTTTCGGATGAAATCAAGAAAGGTAAGGTATAGGGAAATTTGTGAATGAATTAGGTAAGTATGTTGGTATTTCATTTAATTTATAGTTATCTAAGATGATAAGAAACCTATAGAATTTTACAAAATTGAATTGGATAATTAGAAATCCCGAAATTGGTCATAGCGTAATGAATATTGTTTGGGATGCCTTGGAATTAAGGTATGTTGTAAAAAAGGGAAATTCTGGGTGAAATCAGGAATTCTGTATAATAATAGGAATTTTCAAGCTCTAAATCCCTCAAAAGATAGGCCACTAAGTTGGCTTTCCAATGCCGCAAGTCTCGCCTTGATCTGATAGCGCGGCAAGAAGTTATACAATTTTTCCTTTGAGTGTCCGTTAGCTTCCAGTGGCTATGACTCATGTGACAACCCGTAGTCATACAATATGAGTCATTACAAGTAGTCGTAGTCACAATAGAAAGAACCTTCAGTTTCATCCCAATGACCATGACTTCACTGCACGATTCGTAATCAAACGTTGCGAGTCATTAAGAGGGACTCGTAGTCACAAAAGTGTTCATCCAAGAATCTTTTCAAGTGGTTAAGAGTCCAGCACATGACTCTTAGTCAGACATTATGAGTTATTGTCTGGACCAGTAGACTGACCAGTAAAGGATCCAAGAATCAAGCCTCAGATAAGGATCCGGCCTAACGAATCGTGGTCTGTCATAATGAGTCATAGGTGTAGGGTCGTAGCCATAGCAAAAAGAACCCTAGACCTTAGGGTTCCATGTTAGGGCTCAAACCATGACTCATGACCAGTCATGAGGTAAGTCGTAACAACTAGGAATAGAATTCCAACATATTCTTAATAAGGGCTTATTGGTAATTTCCACCTCATTTAACCCCAAACCCACATCGTTTGGGTACCCTAACATCAGTTATTAGTGGATTAAAACTACCCTAATAACTCATAACTTCATAAATCAATTCTCTTAGAAAAATAAAACAATTCTCTTCTTACTCAACAGCAAACTAGGGTTTCTAAGAACAAGATCAACTTCAAGGATTTCACCAAGGCATCTATTCTCAGGTATATGGGATATTCATCAATGGGCCCCTTTCACACATTGAGTCCAAATAAATTTCCAAAATTTAAAAATACAAACCGTTTTTCCCCTTTATATAGAGCTTTAAGTTAAATATGAATTTCATCATCGTATTCTCTTAGTTGTTTGGATTATGTACCATGAAAATATGTTCCCTCCTGAGAATTATGTTTTCATATGCTTGATAATGCAAATGTCCACATCATGATCAGTTATTGATATATTAAGTGTTATTCATGATTTTATGTAAGATGGTTAGTTCCTTAATTCCCATGATCAGTTTGCATTAGTCTATGTTGGTAGGTTATGAACACTCGATACTAAGATTTTAAACTTGCATTAATTTATAAGTTCATGATTCCTTCAGTTATGTATACAGTAATATTTTTAGAACCTTATGACTTGAGCATATCAATTATCATTTCATGTTTAAAATATACTTCTGAGTCATTTTATTGAGACTAACACTTAGCATCGAGTGAAGGCAAGGATGTCGGCTACCCCGTCGGTTAGTCAAAGTCGTTAGTAACAGTCCCTAAGTTCCAAAACCATGTTGCCAGCATAGGTTATAAGAGGTCACCCTTTATCTTAGTCTTGACAACCTAGTCCTTTAAGATATCAGATTAGTAGATCCACGCTAGCCAGTGTTGGTACCCTTAGCAAGGTACTAGCACCCTTCCAACTGAGGTTATAGGTTAGAGCCTGATTTTGCTCAGATTAAGGTATGTCGGTTGTGGTTAGATCCTACAGTCCTTAGTTCAGTTATTCAGATTATGTCTAGTTTAGGTTTGCATGACTAAGTGATCAGTGTCTCAATCGTCCAGTTATTCAGATTATTTCAGACATATTTATACTTGGTCTCGCATTTGATTTTTCATGTTCATGCATTCATGCTCAATATATATATATATATATACATATATATATATATGTATCAACTAGTGTCTATCATACATACCAGTACATTCTAAGTACTGATTGTATACTTTTTTTTGAGATATGTTGTCTTATAACATAGGTTCGGATGCCCAATTTTTAGATCGCATGTAGTCCTTTCCTATGCCACTCAGCTGTAGCATTAATGAGTCCTCATTGGTTGAGGACTAGTTATATCATTAGTTATTCATCTTTGTATTTTATTTTATGCAATTTTAGTTAGTTAGAGTTAGTTGGGGACCTATCCCAATAACTCATCATGTTTAGAGGCTTTCAGACAGTCAATCAGATAGACATGTTTTACAGTTAGTATATTTCAGACTTCATTGATATTGTTTTCCTTTTTAGGTGATTTAAAATAACTTTCGCACAGTATTTTGTTACCTTCTTTTATGTATTTATAGCTTGTACCAGATCATGGGTTAGCTTGGTGTCACTTATGACTCTAAGCATCGTGTTGCGACTATGGGTAGTCTCGGGAAGTGACAAATTTGGTATTAGAGAACAAGTTTTAAAGTGTCCTAGGGTGTCTGAAAGACACATTAAGTAGTCTTATTCATGGGTGTGAAGCATGCCACACTTATTGGTGAGAGGCTATAAAATATTTTAGGAAAGTCTCCTTTCTTTCAGTATTCATGTCGTGCAATAGAATGTAAGCTCTATAAAACTCCTTAACCTAAATTTTCTCTACTATTTATAGAAATACCTCGACAAATTGCTAATAGAAGGAGAAATGGGGATCATCCCATACCACCGCCTATTCCTGAGGACCCTCTAAATAAGTAGGTCTCTCACGCTAAATTCAGGGCCGCTTTTAAATTATTGGCCTAATTTATGGCTGCTTAGAATAATCACCAACCTATTTCCATAGCCAATCCTGTGGTGAGCATAGCAGTAGCAAAAATTTTGGATTTTACTTAAATGAATCCCCAAGCATTCTCTGGATCTAAGCCTGAGGAGGATCCACAGTAGTTTTTTTACGATGTGTAAAAAGTGACTGATATAATGGGTGTTAATCCAAGTGAGAGTGCTGACTTATCTACCTAAAAATTGCAAGGGGTGGCTCACACTTGGATTAAGTAGTGAAAAGAATATAGAGGAGCCAATGCTTGACCCGTGGAGTAGGATAAGTTTGTTATTGCTTTGTTAGACATGCTCTTCCCACTCGAAATGAGGGAGCCCAAGGTGAAAGAGTCCATTAACTTGAACCAGGGTAATATGAGAGTGGAGGAGTGTTCACTCAAGTTCACCCAGTTAGCAAGATATGCTCCGACTATGGTGGTTAATTCTAGGGCTAGAATGAGTAAGTTCGTATCTGGTATTTTAGAAGATGTTGTCAAAAAGTACAGAACAGCTATGTTGATTAAGGAAATGGACCTTTATATTTTGATGGTTCATGCTCAGCAGATTAAGGAGAAGAAGTTCAAGGAAAGAGAAAGGGAGAAAAAAAGGGCCAAAATTGGTAGTTTTCACTTTTCTCAGTAGAGCTCAGACAATGGGAATCATCCTTAGTTTCACCAAAAATCTTTAGCCCTGGACCATCTTATGCTAGTGCTCCAGTGCCTAAGTTTAGATAGGATAATCGAGATAGAACATCAGGCCCCAAATCTCAGGTTAGTATGAATAATAATCTCACTAACCTAATTTGAAAGAGATATGGTAAGAACCATAAGGTAAGTACTTGGTAGGAAGCAATGTGTGTTTTGGGTGCAGCAATTCAGACCACCGAATAAGGAAATATCCTGCAATTGACTAGTGAGGAAGAAAAAATCATCAGCAGGGCCAATCTAACTCTTCAGTAATCCTAGAAGGATGCCCAACTTGGTAGGTTGCCATTTCTAGTGCCACCAGTAGACAGCGTCACAATCGACTTTATATCTTTCAGACTCGATAGGATAATAAAGGTTCTCCTGATATAGTTAATGGTATGTTACAAGTCTTCCACCTTTATGTGTATGCATTATTAGATCTTGGAGCCATACTATCCTTCGTGACTCCTTATATAGCTGTAAACTTTGGTTTCAACCCAGAATTTCTTACAGAACCCTTCATAGTATCCACTCTTGTAGGTACTTGTATCATAGCTAAATGGGTGTATCGAGACTACCCAATCATAGTGTCCTAGAAAGTTACCTTAGTCGATCTTATAAAATTAGAGATAGCCGATTTTGATGTCATTCTTGGCATGGATTAGCTCCACTCTTGCTATGCATCAGTTGATTGTAGAAATAGAATAGTCTAGTTCTATTTTCCTAATAATCCAATCATAGAATGGAGGGGTAGTACCTCTGCACCTATTGGTTGATTCATCTTCTACCTTAAGGAAAGGAAGATGATATCTAAGGGTTGCATCTATCATTTGATCTGAGTCAAGGACTCAATATCTGAGATTCTAAGCTGGAATAAGTTCTATTAGTTAATGAATTTTCAAAAGTATTTCCTTAAGATCTAGTCGGAGTTCCTCCCGAGAGGGAAATCGACTTCAAAATAGATCTTTTCCCAAACACCCAACCTATTTCAATTCCACCTTACAAAATGGATCAAGTTGAGCTTTAAGAATTGAAAGAATAGTTAAAAGATATCTTAGATAAGGGCTTCATAGGGCATAGTATTTCCTCGTGGGGTGCCTCGGTTCTTTTTATTTACAAGAAAGATGGTTCTCTTAGAATGTACATTGACTACCATCAGCTAAACAAAGTCACAATCAAGAATAAATACCCTCTCTGCAGTATTGGTGACTTGGTCAACCAACTTCAAGGTGCCAATTATTTCTATAAGATAGATCTCAGATTTGGCTATTATCAGCTCAGAGTCAAAGAATATGACATTCTGAAGACAACTTTCAGAACTCGGTATAGTCACTTTGAATTTATAGTTATGTCTTTTAGACTAACGAATGCTCCTGAAGTTTTTGTGGACATGATGAATAGAGTATTCAATTGGTACTTGTACATGTGCTTCATAGTCTTCATAGATGACATCCTCGTCTATTCTTGTAACATGCAGACCATTTAAAGGTTGTTTTAAAAACCCTTAAGGATCACCAGTTATTTGCTAAGTTCAGTAAATGTGAATGCTGGTTGAAATCAGTAGCTTTCATTGTCCACATCATTTTTTGGTGATGGCATTTGAGTTGATTTTCAAAAGATTGAGGCAGTGCAAAACTGGTCTAAACCCATCTATCCCATAGATATTAGTAGTTTCTTGGGTTTAGCTAGTTACTAAAGATGGTTTGTTGAAGGATTTTCCTCTATTGCTTCTCCTATGACTAGAGTGACTAAGAAGAAAGCCAAATTTTAGTGCTCTAATTCTTGTGAGAAGAGTTTTTAGGAGTTAAAGACTCGACTTACTTCTGCTCTAGTTTTAACCCTACTAAAGGAATCAAATGGTTTTATAGTGTAGTATGATTCTTCTAGAATTGGTCTCGGTTGTTTGTTGATGCAGTGGGTCAAGGTCATAGTGTATACCTCTAGATAGCTCAAACCTCATAAGAAGAACAACCCGACTCATGATGTTTAGTTGGTAGTAGTTGTTTTTGCCTTAAAGATTTGGTAGGCATTACCTTTATGGGGTTCATATTGATATGTTTACTAATCATAAGAGTTTACAGTATGTGTTCATTCAGAAAGACATAAATCTTCATTAGAGAAGGTGGCTTGAATTGCTAAAACACTATGATATGAGTGTGTTGTATCACCTGAGTAAGGCGAATGTTGTGGTCAATGCCCTTATTAGATTGTCTATGAGGAATGTTGCTCATGTGGAGTATAATAAGAAAGAATTAGTCTACGAGGTTCATCAGCTTGCTAGATTGGGATTTCGGTTAGTTAATTTAGTCAAAGGTAGTGTATGGGCTCAGAATAGTTTGGAATCTTTTTTGATTTACTGAGGTAAAAGAGAGGCAAGACAGATATCATATTTTGGTTTAGTTGAAAGAGGCAGTTTGGGATCAAAAGGTTGAGATTTTCTCCCAAGGGTAAGATGGTGTACTTCATTGTCATGGCAAGTTATGTGTTTTAAACGTGAGTGATTTGAGGCAATGAATGTTCGTAGAGGTGCATGATTTGTTTTATTCTATTCACCTAGGAGTCACTAGGATGTACCGTAATTTGTGGGAATTCTATTGGTGGAATGGTATGAAAAAGGATATTGCAGAATTTGTGGCTAGTACTTGAATTGTTAGTAGGCTAAGGTCAAGCACTAGAGGCCTAGTGGTATGCTTTAGGAATTCAACATCCCCACTTGGAAGTGGGAAGTGGTGAATATAGACTTTGTTTCCAGGTTAACTCGTATGCATTATCAGCACAATTCTATTTAGGTCATTGTGGATATAATGACCAATTCAACCCATTTATTTCTAGTCCATACTTTATATTCTGCCGAGGATTACACTAGACTCTATCTTAGGGAGTTGGTAAAGTTACATGGAGTCTCTTTAATCATTATTTCAGATACAGGTACTCAGTTTACCTCTTATTTTTGGAAGGCTTTCTAGAAGGGTCTTGGTACCCAAGCTTATCTCAGTACGACTTTCCACCCCCAGACAGATGGTCAGGTAGATAGGACCATTTAGACCTTAGAGGATATGTTGAGGGCTTGTGTTATTGATTTCAAGGGTAGTTAGGATAACCACTTGCCATTGATTGAGTTTGCCTACAATAACATCTATCACTCTAGTATTCAGACAACTCCATTTGAGGCTCTTTATGATGGGAGGTGTATGTCTCCTATTGGTTTATGTAAGGTTGGCAAAGCATCTTTTCTAGGGCCATATTCAATGTATGAGGCAATGGATAAATTTTAGTTTATTCAAGAAAGGCTTAAGTATTCAAGAAAGGCTTAAGACAGCCTAGAGTCACATAAATCCTATGCAGATGTGAGGAGAAGGGAGCTTGAGTTTGATACTGGTGACTTGGTGTATTTGAAAATTTCACCCATAAAAGGGGTAAAGAGATTTGGTAAGAAAGGGAAGCTCAATGCCCGCTATGTTGGCCCGTATAGGATTCTGAGAAGTTTTGGTAAAATAGATAATGAATTATAGATTTTTGCAAAGTTAGCATCAGTGCATCCAGTATTCCATGTCTCTTCGCTAAGAAAATGCATTGGTGATCAAGTTTCAGTCGTTCCTTTATAGAGTGTGGGTATGGAAGATAGCCTCTCCTATGAAAAAGTCTTAGTTGAGATCCTTGACCATCAAATTTGTAGGTTGAGGAATAAATAAGATGCTTTAGAGAAAGTTCTGTGGAAAAATCAGTTAGTTGAGGGAGCTACTTGGGAAGCAGAAGCTAATATGCGAGCCAAGTACCCCTATCTTTTCTCTTTGAATTTGGATTCAGCTTGAGGTAATGGTTTCCTTAATTAATTAATTCTCTCATTTTCTATCTCAGTTATCTAGCCATCCTTATGTCATAGCATGCATTCGTGAGTTCAGTTCAGTCCATCCATCATGTTTTAAATTCAAATAGTTAGTCATGATTTAGCTCATAAATGTTCAGTGTATGATCTCAGTTTTCCTAGTACCCAAACTCAAACAGTTCATTTGAGGATGAATTACACCAAGGGGGAAGATATTTTAATACCCTAAATTTTCTAGCTCTAAACCCATTAAAACATAATCCACTAAGTGGGCTTTCTAACGTCGTAAGTCTCACCTTGATCTGATATCGTGGCAAGAAGTTATGCAATTTTTACTTTGAGTGTTAGTCAGCTGCTAGTGGCTACGACTCATGTTATGACCCATAATTAGACATTATGGGTCGTTACGAGAAGTAATAGTCACAATAAAAAAACCTGTAATTTTAGTCCAGTGACCACTACTCCACTCTACGATCTGTAATCAGACATTATGAGTCATTAGGAGGGACTCATAGTCATAACAGTGTTCATCCAAGAATCTGTTCAAGTGGTTACGAGTCCAGAACATGACTCATGGTCAGACATTATGAGTCAGTGTTTGGACCCATAGTCTAACCAATAAAGGATCCAAGAATCAAGCCTCAGACTACGATTCCACCTAACGACTCATGGTAAGTCTTAGGAGAAATATCTTATTCATAGCAAAAAGAAACCCAGACCTTAGGGTTACAGGTTGAGGCTTAAACCACGAGTCATGACTAGTCGTGAGGTGAGTCTTAATGGCTAGGAACAGAATTCCTACACATTTTTAATAAGGGCTTTTTGGTAATTTCTACCTCTTTTGACCCCAAACACACATCGCTTGAGTACCCGAAGATCAGTTATTGGTGGATTAAAACTATCCTAACACCTCATAACTTCAAAAATCACTTTTTTTTAGAAAAATAAAGAAATTCCCTTCTTACTCAATAACAAACTAGGTTTTTCCAAGAACAAGATCAACTTCAAGGATTTCACCAAGGCATATATTTTCAGGTAAGTGGGATATTCATCAATGGGCCCCTTTTACCCATTGAGTTCAAAGAAATTCCCAAAATTTACAAATACAAACCCATTTCCCCTTTTTATAGAGTTTCAAATTAAATATGAATTTTATCAACACGTTCTCTTAGTTGTTTAGATTATGTACCATGAAAATTTGTCCGTCCCCCCCCCCCCCGAGAATTATGTTTCCATATGTTTGATAATGCAAAAGTGTACATCATGGTCAGTTATTAATATATTAAGTGTTATTCATGACTTTTTCATACTATGGTTAGTTCCATAATTCCCATGATCTGTTTGCATTAGTCTATGTTGGTGGGTTATGAACACCTAATACCAAGGTTTTGAATATGCATCAATTTACAAGTTCATGATTCCTTTAGTTATGTATATAGTATTGTTTCAAAAACCTCATGACTTTAGCATATCTGTTATCAGTTCATGTTTAAAATATACTTTAGAGTTATTTAGTTAGGAGTAATACTTAGCACCGAGTGAACGCAGGGATGGCGGCTCCCCAGTCAATTTGGCAAAGTTATTAGTAGTAGTCCATAAGTTTCAAAACAACATTCTCAGCGTAGGTTATGGGGGGTCACCCATCAGTTTAGGCTTGACACCCTAGTGCTTAAGGACATCATTTAATGGACCTACGCCAGCCAGTGTTAGCACCCTTGGCTAGGTACTAGCACCCTTCCAACTGAGGTTACAGGTCGGACCCCAATTTTGCTCATATTGGGGTATGTCAATTATAGTTAGCTCCCAAAGTCGTTATTTTAATTAGTCCAATTCAGTTTTACATGACCAAGGGTTCAGTATCTCAGTCGTCCAGTTATTTAGATTATTTCAATACATGTTTATACTAATTCTCCCATTTGATTTTTCATGTTCATGTATTCATGCTCAGTATATATGCATATTAGCTAGATTCTATCCTACATACCAGTACATTCAAAGTACTGATCGCATACTCTCTATTGTGTTATGTTTTCTTATAATATAGGTTTGGATGCTCAGTACCTAGATTACATATAGTCCATTCTTATGCTACTCAACTAGTGAGACCTTATCAGTCGAGGACTTGTTATATCATTAGTTATTCATATTAGGATTTTATTTCATGCTATTTAATTTAGTCAGAGTTAGCTGGGGACCTGTCCTAACAACTCATCATGTTTAGAGGCTTTCAGACAGTCAGACAGATTGACATGTTTTACAGTTGGTATATTTCAGACTTCATTGATATTGTTTTGATTTTCAGGTGCTTTAAAATAACTTACACATAGTATTTTGTTACCTTCTTTCATGTATTTACATCTTGTGTTAGATCATGGGTTAGCTTGGGGTCACTTATGACTCTTGGCACTGTGTTGTGACTAGAGAGTAGTCTCGGGTCATGACATTCTTCCTCGCCTATGTCGCTATAGCGGTATACATGTCGCTATAGCAACATGCCCAAAAGAAAAAAAATTCTCATTATTACATCCAGTTAATGTTGCTATTGCGGCATATGTTATAATAGCAACGTATGTCCCATAGCAGCAAAAATTGTTGATTTGTTATAAAAAAAACATCCAAAATGGTTTATTATTCTAGAACTTATTTTGGGGAAAGAGAGAGGAAATCCAACAGAAGGTTCACCTGTTGAATTACATAATTAATCTGTTGTATTAGATTTTTAATCTGTTGGTTCCTTTCTTGCCTCCAATGGTAAATCTGTTGCATCAGATGGTTAATCTATTGCTTCTAATTTTTAATCGAATGGTTTCTTTGTTGCATCCGATGTTAAATTTGTTGCATCATATGGTTAGTCTATTAGATCAGATTTTTAATCCGATGGTAAATATGTTGCATCAGATGGTTAATCTATTGCATCAAATTTTTTATCTGATGGTTAATCTATTACATCAAATTTTTTATCCGATAGTTCTTCTATTGCATCATACGATAAATCTACTACATCATATGATTAATTTGTTGCATCAGAAGGTAAATTTGTTGCATCATATGGATAATTTATTGCATTAGATGGTTAATCTATTGCATCAGAAGGTTAATCTATTGCAAAAAAATAGTAGCATGATTTTGTTCAATAGAACAACAACAATTTTATCATTTTTACCAAGAACAAGAACGAATTAATCCATTAATGGGCGTAACACCAAAAACACCAATACTATTGTTTTATTTGTATAAACACAACAAAAATTAAACTTCAAAAAATACAATAAACAACAAAAAATCATATTTCACTCCGAAAAGAGAAGAGAAGAAATACTAGAAATTAGGAATTTATTCAGAGAACATTTCAAATTAAAGCAACAAATATTGAAATTGTTTACCAATAGTAGAAGAGAAGTTGACTCAAGTTTTTTTTCTTCAAAACTAAAAATGCCATAATTTTTTACCTGTGAAAGAAGAAAAGGGACGATGAAGAACTCAAAGCTGTTGTGGTCGGAGAGCAAGGCTATCACGTCGATTAGAGGTTGAAATAAGGAACTCGAAGCCCAAATATTTATCATTGAAGGTTGAAGTCGCTAGGGATTGAAAGGAGAAATTTGCAGAACTGTTAGTTGGGAGAAAATGTCAAGAGATAGAGGAGAGACGGTTGATTTAGAGAGGAGAGGGGTGTGGGTTGATTTGTATTTTTGAAAAGATTAGAAAGTTTTAAAAATATTAATCAAGTCAATAATTAACTTAATCAAGTTTACTAATTCTGTTTGACCCTTTAAGTTGGTCAATGTCACCAATACTTCATTCAAGACTTAAACGACACCTTCCTTCAATTTTTTCAAGTTTCGACATGACTGCTATTTGTCATTTAAATTTATCTTAAGGTCATAGTTGTCATTTCAAATTGTTTTGTCTTCCACATGATATACACGTACACCACCGCTTTCAATAAGTGGCTTCCATACCTCATCACCCCTTCATAAAATCTCTCCGATCAATATTGGGTATTCTTTATCAATATTCCTCGTCATCTTCAACTTCATAGAGTACTATTGCAATCTAACTGTAGTTATTTATCATTTCTTTGTCTTTCTATTCATTTTTTCCTTCTCTGTCTTTATCCATTCAATTTTTGTTTTTTATTTAAAGGATTTTTATCTTCAAAAGTGTGTTTTTCGACCTTCTCTTATTCTTTAACTTATTCTTTGATTTTTAGATTTAATTGAGTAAATTTATAAAAATTTGATCTTTGATTTAGTTCTACGAGTCAAAATTCAAGAATAATCAAAATTATGGTAAAAATTGAGATAAAAGCTTACCAAAAATTGTAAATTTCAGATAAAATAACTCTTATATTATTTTCTCACTTCAATCTTCTCAACCTACTTTTATAATTTTCAAGTTGCCCTATTGTTGTTCAAATTTTGCTAAAATCATCTTCAATCCTCATATCTACTTCTTGATTTATATATTAATAAGGCTCTTCCCCTACATCTGGCAAATTTGGTGTTAAGAATTTATGCAATTTTGATCTTTGTAAAGTTAGTGTCAGAGAACAAAAGAAGATGGAAGAGGGTTTTTATTTTGATTTATGAAATACGGACATTTTTTGGTCATCAAAATATTTGTACGGTACAGTTTAATTTGTGTTTGTTGAAGTACATATGCCTAAAGCATCATCAACAAAGCATTAAAATGTTGTATGCAATTTAAGATGCTTAAGATATTAACCGAACTATTAATTCTGATGGCATCCTTTCAGGTTTTTGTCTGTATTATTTTGATTATTGTTTCTCCATGTGCTCAGGCTTCTTTAACTTTGGTAAGTGTAACGCCCTGAGTCTGTACCCCGGACGCTACATGGTACTTACGACCCCAAAGGACCACAAGCTAACCCATGACAAATATCTGCTATGAGCACTGAATAATAATATTGAAAAAAATGTGAAATTAGGCTGAATTGCCATAAGTTTAAAATCTAAACACTGATAAATAATGAAATGTGGTAAAAACATTTGGAAACTAAACACTGTCTGAAGAACTGGTCTAGTCTGAAAAGACTCTAACTGAACTATTTGAATATGGACTTAATGGGCTAAGCCCCCAACTAACTCCAACAACCGAACTACTGATAAAATAATAACATAAATAAAAGCATGCCCTTGATAGATGAGGACTCACTACTAAATTTGTTGTTTATAATCTGAGCTGTTAAGTACGGTCAGGAACCCGTGCGTCTGAACCTACGATATAAAACATCATAGCGTAAAGAAAAAGGAATGCGTCAGTACTTTGAATGTATTAGTATGCTAAGTGTGGTAGGCTGATATGCAAGGGTTTATATGCATGAACAATAACTGACTGAATAGTATGGATACCACTGAATGAGAGTACATGTATAACTGAAACTGAGGAAATACTGATTGTGCAATACTATGCACATATCTACATATACTGTGTCTGAGATCATAGTAACACTAGATACTGAGTTCTGGTAACTGAAAGACTGATAACTGTAATACAGCTAACGGAGTGACTATTTCTGATAGTTCTGATTCTGTAGAACTGAACTAAGTTCTATACTGAGCTGGGAGATAGTGTCTAATAGTCCTGATTCTGTAGCACTGAACTGGGCTCTATACTGAGATTGAAACTCAAACTTTAGGAGGTAATCATCTAACCAACATACCCCAAATCTGAGCTGATAGGGGTCCAACCTGTGACCCCAGTTGGAAGGGTTCTAACACCTTGCCACGGGTACTAACACTACCTGTGGGGTCAATCCTAGTCTAGCGACTGACCCTGAGATCATTCCTAAATTAGCGGGTGATCCCTGAGTATGTCAGTCCTATCTAACAGGTAACACCTCATAACCTACGCTGGCTACATAGTTCTGGAACTTTGGTATTGCTTCTAGGGACCCAGTCCTAACTAACGGTTGGGAACCCATCCCTAGGCTCACTCGTTGTTGAATCCTACTCCCAACGGAAAGATATTGAAATGAGTATATAGAACTGGACTGGACTAATACTGAGTTTTCTGAGTGTTCCTGAGCTCTGTAACTGACTGAGTTCTATTGAGTTCTGTAGCTGACTGGATTCTACTTATCTTGACATTACTAATACTATTCTGTAACTGATGTTGGCTATAGTTAAATGGATAGATTTTTAGGTATTAAATGCCGTCAGGACTCGATAGCATGGAAAGTAAAACATAGCATGATCATAAAGGCATAGCAATATGCTTGCTAACAATGCACTCATTTAGACATTTTGTCAAACACTTGATATACATGGGCTTGTGCATGAATGAAATCACATAATTCTTGCAATAGTAAATTCACATAAGCATTTTTACAAACACTTAGGGATCATGGGCATTCCACATATCAATAAACATGTAATACTATCATGGATACTATATTCAACTTGTAATTCAAAGAGTTCAACATAAAGTTCACATAATTCAATCCACAATTATGGAACTTGTGATAAATCATGAAATTGAAAACCCATTTTACATCATAATCAAGATTACATTCAAATCCAACATGAAATCTATGCATTCATTTAACTTATAATTTAAAACAGTTTCTTGAGCTCCAAGGGTAGAAGAAAACCCTTGGATGAACACTTCACATACCTTGGTACTTGAATTAGTAAAGGTTGATGGTGAATTTCTTGGTACTTCAATTAATGAAGGTTGATGGTGAATTTCTTGAAGCTTAAATTTAAATTAGATCTCCTAGGTTTTGTTCTTGAGTAACTTGAGAGAAATAATGAATGTTTTTACCCTAGAAGTGATTTATTTCGTGTTTTGGGGTCAGAAAAGGGTGGGAAATGACCCAAATAGCTTCATGGATGTGGAGTTTTAATGGTTGAAAATGGGTCCAGTGACATGCTGTCCAACCCGCCGCATCGATAGGATCTATGCTATGGTCGGCGCACCACGCCGAGTCTGCCTCAGCTCACTAGAATTTGACACTGGGAGCTGGAAAAATCATTTATCAAGCGATTGGCAACACGGTGAGTCGAGATCATGTTGATCCACTGGTTTGGTCTTCCAAACATGATTCAAATGTTCAAAAATCCAAAACTTATCCAAGAACACCTACTGGCAAACCTGATCATGAATCAACCTAAAAATTGATATTTTAAGGTCATAAAGGTCATGAAATAGGATTGCCAACTTATGAAGGCTAAAATACAACTAAGTATAAACACTTAGCTGAAAGTTTCTAAGCTTGGACCTCTTTTCAAGATTTAACGGACAGAGTTAAGCTTAGAATTTTGTGAGGTCTTACAATATCTCCCCCTTGGGAACATTCGTCCTCGAATGAGACTAACTAAGCTGAGAAATACTGATGGACTAAGTTTATATACTGAACATGCATATTTGATGCATGGAATACATGACTGGAAGTACTGTTAAGCTGACTTTTCATACAAAATATGTATATCTGATGCATGAGCACATGACTGAACTAATTCGTGAATGCATAACTGAATATGCAATGGTAATGAATACCAACTTCATAACTATAACTGAACTTGGAACTAAGCCAATCTAAGGAAGACTGTTACCTTAAGCTGAAAATACTGATGAACCTGATATCATTTACTAGATATGCATGAACAGAAACATGAGAACATAACTAAGTCTGAAACATGATATATGAACTGAATATCATGAACTGAACTGAGCCCCTGAATATATGGCTTACGGCCGAGATTGGAACTTGAGGGTCCACTTATGAGTACCCACTACTTTAAATTGGATTCGTTACGTGAAGAGAAATTGAAGGTTTAGATCATGAAAGCTTGGGGAATTATAGTTCATCTCTTTCTTGGGACATTATGTCCCCTAAAGGATGCTGACTTGGCTGAGCTACTGAGGAAAAAATGATACGATGCATGGGGCACCTATGAACTAAATCATGACTGAATATTTGAGATCTGAAATTGAGGCATGATACATGAATTGAGATAAACTCACAGCTACTAGGGTGCTCTATATTAGAACAGTCATATTCACAAAACAACGGATAGTATGACTGGGTGGAAAGATGGGGAAACCGTACAAACTTGTCTGTCTGACTGCTAAACTGAATTCCTAGATTTACGGACTAACACATATTGAAAATTATACTCAACTAGAGCATTTCTTGACACTCTTTCTATAAAGTTCTACAGACTTTAGGGAGCAAGGAAATCTTGGTGTGGTCTGAATAAGACATCTGAATAAGAAATCACAACACGGCTAAAATTCTATAATATGGGCACTAATAACTCTACCTACTGAGGTTTGAGTTGGACTATGTTCAAGCCTACTCAAATCTCCGTAATGTACTTAGCCATTTACACATAAACATGACATTCAAGCCTATCTTCATAACTACAGCCTCGTGTATGGGTAAGTGTATTCTGCCTAAATAGTAGACACAGTAATAAATAAGAGAATACTAAAGATCTGAGCCATAGAATTTCTCAATTCTAACACAAGAAAAACAAAAATGCAAAAATCTTTCCTTATCATGAAACATTTACTCTCTCCCGTCTAAGCAATCCCTCATCACTACATCATTTCACAAAGAGAGTTCACTAAAGGATTAAAACATAAGGACCTGAAGTGTGAATGAATAATATGTCAAACTCGACATTTAATTGAGGCCTAAGGAATAGAATATCAACACCATGGATTTATCAAGAGATTTAAACTGAGGATATACATGACATAATCTGAATTTAGCCAATCGTTAGGAGCGTAACATGAGTCATGGGACTTAGCATACTGTAAAGCATGAGTACATGAGTCATGACCTACATGACCTGAGTTTGGAGTTTCTGTATTCATGAAATATGATTCGTAATTCTGAGTGAATTGGAACTCCTTATATTAGGAACTATAAGCATACGTGATTTTCGATAATGTGCACAAATATGAGCTATGATCATAGAGCTAACATGTAAGGCATGAGTAGATATCGTGATAGCTAAGCTGCAAAACTTTGCACTGAGGTACGGACAAGTTAGGCATCAACCTCTGCCACTACCTTTCTACACATACTGATATTACTACTAAAATTTGAAATTCGGACTTGGTTACATGTTCTACCATCTTCCCCTTAGCTTAAAGTCATTATTCTAAGTCTGTGAACCACTTAATAAACTCTAAATCAAACTGAAACCACTTTACTCAAGAGTCTGAGATACTACAAGAATCATAGACACTAAACTCATTCTGAAGGATTATTTCTGATAATATAAGGTCCACTGCTAGTACTTCCTTCTTATACGTGATTCTTAGCTTTTTATTGCCCTAACAATCATCATATAGTATCCTCAACATAGACTAACTTAGAATTCTCAACTTTCTTTCTACTGGGTCAATCTAGAGATTCAAACTTAAATCAACTAAAACTAAGGTAATACCCCTTCTTTCAAGGACTGGTTTATCAAGAAACTGAAACTAAACGACTTTATTATTGAACTCAACTGAAGAAATTTTTTGGAACACTGACCCACTAGGTAGAGATTAAGAATGCTTCTGTTAAGACTTCTTACTTGACTTTGAAATTGAATACCATGTAAGGAGTTACAAAAGACAGAGAAGCTCTGGGAACTAATAAGGCATAAAAATATAAATAGAAGATCTGTACCATACTAGTGACCACATCAGGAGAACTTTCCTGATCTTCTCTGGACTAAAGTGCATAAAGCCTATTTGGGCGTTGCCTACTGGCGGTACTGAAAGTGGCACCCTGCTGATTCGGGCGACAGAACTAAGCTGAAGAATGATTATACTGACCCTGTTAGCAGAAAATATTTTCCCCTTAGAGCCATTAATCTATACTCCTACATCCTGTGGCCTGGCTTACCACATCTAAAACATATATGACTACCAGCTCTACATGCACCTAGGTGATATCTACCACACTCTTCGCAAAGTGGATGGGTACGACC
>NC_061121.1:37618938-37706510 GCF_002878395.1 Capsicum annuum
CCTAGGTGATATCTACCACACTCTTCGCAAAGTGGATGGGTACGACCACTGCTCACAGTACCCTAGGTTTTGGAGCCTAGAGCCCTATCATGACTATCATTCCTAAACTTTGGTACTGGTGCACTATCTCAGAACGGAGCTGGAACTGAAGATTTTGGATAAAACTAAAAATGGGTACCGCCCTCTCACTTAGGCTGATTGAAATTGAAACTACCTATTCTAGCTTTCTTATTCTCTCTCTCCTTCTTCTTAAGATTTTGCTCCTCATTCTATTGAGCATAGACCATAAGCCTAGATATGTCCATCTCTTTAATCAACATCACAGTTCTGCACTCCTTAACCATTCTATCTGATACCCCAGATACGAACTTGCTCATTCTGGACCTACTGTCTGCTACTACATGGTGAGCATACTTGGATAATTGAGTAAACTTGAGGGAATACTCTTTCACACTCATACTTACCTGCCTGGGATTGATGAATTCTAACACCTTGGTTTCTCTCAGCACTAAGGGAAAGAATTAATCTAGAAAAGCAGTAGCAAACTCTTCCCACTCTATGGGCTTTGCATCTATGCCTCTATCTTCCTTCTACTACTTAAACCACATATGAGCTACATCTTGTAGCTGATAGGTAGCTAACTCAGCACTCTTACTAGAAGTTACTCCCATAATATTTGGGACTTTCTAAACCTGATCGAGGAACTCTTGTGGATCCTCTTCTGACTTAGATCCTAAGAATAGGGGAGGATTCATTTGGGTGAAGTCCAAAATATTGGCTGCAGCAGTATTACCCACTGGGTTAACCTGAACAGCAGCTGTCCATTTATTCTAAGCTATTATAGAATTAGCTAGAGTAGTGAATGCAGCTCTGAATTTTGCATAGGAGATATGCTCGTCCAGAGGATCTTCTTGAACGGGCTGAGGTATTGACTGAGTTTTGGTTCTTCTATCATTTTTCTTTATGGAAGGCATTTTTTGTAACAAAAGGAATAAACGAATTAGTGTAATAACTCGAACTTTCTTTTAAGTCTAATTAAGTCTTTAAAAGATTTAGGGATGACTTCCTAAGTGAATAATGTTTAAATCAGATAGAATTTCCCTAATTTTGACTTTATATCATGTGGGAAATTGAATTAGCTTTCCAATGATACCAATTTCACCAAAATCAGGTATCGGGGTAAAAAGTTATGGATGTTTTATAGAGAACTGTCTGAACCAGGAGCGATGGGCAGAACAACGGACCGTCGCACTTGTGACAGGACATCGCTCTGACTATCATAACTGATGCACAAAAAACCCATTCACTGTCCAAATACGACGGTCAGGCCAACAAACTGTCGAGCTAGCGATGGACCATTGCCCAAGCCATCACAACTGAGGTAGTAACCCTACTTTCTGGGCAACGTGCGATGGGCAGGCCGATGGACCATCGAACCTACGATGGACCATCTGTCAAGCTGTCGCATACTTCGTTCAGTGAATTAAATTCATTTTTAAAAGGATATTTGGGTCTTTTTCCACCCTTTTTAACACTTATTTATATCAGATCAAGGCTCATAACTCCATATTCATCTATAACATCAAAAGTTAGGGTTTCTTTCAAGATGAAAAAAAACCCAAGAACTAGCTACAAAACCTCTCCAAGAAAACTTAAGAACCAAATGTCACCATTCAAGGAACTTCAAGAAAAGTTAATCTCCTTTAAGATCCAAGCTTTTGAGGTATGTTAGATGTTGATTCTTGGGTTCCTTCCACCCAAGAAGTTCAAGAATCCTTTTCAAAATTTTAACGTTTGTGTATTTATGAGCTCTCATGATTTATGTGAATTGAAGTTCATGATTATGTATTGTTAAGATTTAATTCATGATTTAGACTACAAGTTTCAATAATTGATTCTAGTATGTGATGAATTGTGTGATGTTCATGATAAATCCTCTTCAATTTGCATGTTGATTGATGTATCCATGATAATTAGGTTTAGAAATTGTAGAATAACCAAAGCATGCTCCCCATATGTTTGATAAAATTCTTATGTGAAGGAATTAGAGTCATTATAGCATGTTGACAGGAAATCCCCAATTATGTACACTTGAATGCATGTTATGTGTGTGATGTATAACCTTCTGGGATGAGTTATGATATATTGTTATGCATTCCCTATGCAATCACATGTTAATACTTCCAAGTTCTTGAAGAGATGTCTCATTTTTATATATTGTGAATGTTAGCCTATAGTTATGATGTTCAAGAGTGGTCATGTCTTGTATTATTTATGTTATCGAGTCCTAGGGGCTTTTATACCCAAAAATTTAGCTGCTTGTCTAGAGCTAGTGTCAATTTCATGATAATCTCAGTCAAGTCACGATCCTTAGAACTCAGTCAGTTACAGAACTTAGAAAATCTTAATAATCTCAGTATCATTAGTATTCCAGCTTCAGTTCTGTACTCAGCTTAGATCTTAGTAGTATTCAAGTATTCAAATCAGAACTTAGTAGCATTCAGTTAGATTATGAAATCAATAGAATTCCATTAGTCTTCGGACCCAAGTGAACTCAGCTAGATCAGTCAAGTAACATGATTAATAACAGATTCATCTCAGTCTAGTGTGGTTTAAGGAAAAAAACAGTTCAGTGTCTTTCAGTTGGGAGTAGGATTCGGCACCGAGTGAACCTAGGGATGGGGGATCACCCGCTAGGTAGAACTGAGATACCTAGGAGAAATATCCAAGTTCCAGAACTACGTAGATTGTATAGGTATGAGATGTCACCAGTTAGATAGGACTAACATACTCAGGGATCACCCGTTAGATAGGACTGATCTCAGGGGTCACCCGTTAAATAGGACTGACTCCATAGAAGTTATCTTTACCCATGGCACGGACTGACACTCTTCCATCTGGGATTATAGGTTGGACCTTATAAGCTAAGATTCGGGGAATGTCGGTCAGATGATTACCTCCCACAGTCTCAATTTTAGATTTAGTCTTAGTGATAGAACTCAGTTCAGGTATACAAAAATTAGGACTATCAGATACAATCACTCAGCTCAGTAAAGAACATAGATAGTTCCAGTAAATTTAGAGATCACCCGCTAGAGAGGCTTGATCTCAGGTTCAGTCAATAAGTATCAGTATCAGCAGATTCAAGGATCACCCACTAGATAGGCTTGATCTCAGATTCAATATTAGTAGACTCAGCTATTAGAAATTCAGTATCAGTAAACTCAAATAGCAGTTATTAGTAATCCAGTTATTAGAATTCATTATTTAGTGCTACTACAATTTTAGTTATAGTTTGTTTATTTATGTATGCATCCTTATTTAGTAGTCTCATGTTATAGAGTCAGCTATAGTTCATGCATATGAGCCTTTGCATTAACCTTACCTCATCTAGTGTACCAGTACATTCTCACATACTGACGCATACTTTTTTCTTGCGCTATGATGTTTTATACCATAGGTTCAGAAGCACGAGATCCAGAGCATTCTTAGCAGTTCAGATTCAGACAGAAGCAGTAGACTTAGTAGTGAGTCCTCATCATTCGAGGATGTTCTATTATTTCATTATATTTCTAGATTTAGTATTTTAGTAGACGGAGTTAGTTAGGGGATTGTCCCATTAACTCCTTATTCAAACAGTTTAGAGGCTTTCAGACTAGATGTTTAGACGGTTGCTTTAGCATTTTTGATACTTTATTCAGTTGTATTTTAGTTTTGAACCTTATGGAAAGCTTCCGCCAATTGTTTCCTACATTTTTACATTATATTATATAGTGCTCAATTACAGGTACCAAAAAAGGGTTAGCTTGTGGTCCTTCGAGATCATAAGCACCGCATAGAATTCGAGTTTAGAATTTGGGGCATTACAATTAGACTGAGAGTTTAAATTAAGCTTATTCTCACTCGTATGACATTAATACAGAAAAAAGGGAAACTTTTCCTAAAATATCTCATAGCCTCCTATCCATAAGTATGGTGCGCTACACACCCATAAACTAGACTCTACTTGATGCGGTTTTTAGAATCCCTAGGACTTTGTTGAACCTTAGGCTTCGATACCAAGTTTGTAATGCCTCGATTCTGTACCTTGAATGCTACACGGTGCTTATGACCCCGAAGGACTACAAGTTAACCCATGACTAATATCTGTTGTGAGCACTGAATAATAATAATAAAATAAACATGGAATTAGGCTGAATTACCATAAGGTTCAAAATTTAAATACTGATAAATAATGACATCTGGTAAAAATATCTGAAAACAAAATATTGTCTTAACTGGTCTAGTCTAAAAGCCTCTAATTGAACCGTCTGAATATGAAGTTGATGGGAAAAGCCCCCAACTAACTCTAACTATCGAACTACTAATAAACTGATAACTTAAATAAAATTATGCCCTTGATAGATGAGGACTCACTACTAAATCTGTTGTTGATAATCTGAGCTGTTAAGTACGGTCAGGAACCCGTGCGTCTGAACCTATGATATAAAACATCATAGCACAAAGAAAAATGTATGTGTCATTACTTTGAATATACTGGTATGCTAAGTAAGGTAGACTGATATGAAAGGGTTTATATACATGAACAATAACTAACTGAATGGCATGGATACCACTGAATGAGAGTACATGTATAACTGAAACTGAGAAAACACTGATTGTGCAATATTATGCACGTATCTACATACACTGTGTCTGAGATCATTGTAACACTGGATACTGAGTTCTGGTAACTGAAAGATTGATAACTGTAATACTTCTAACTGAGTGAATATTTTTGATAGTCCTAATTCTGTAGAACTAAACTAAGTTCTATACTAAGTTGGGAGATAGTGTCTGACATTCCTAATTTTGTAAAACTGAACTGGGCTCTATACTGAGACTGAAACTCAAACTGTATAAGGTAATTATATAACCGACATACCCCAAATTTGAGCTAATAGGGGCAACCTATGACCCCAGTTGGAAGGGTGTTAACACCTTCCCATGGGTACTAACACTGCCTGTGGGGTCAGTCCTAGTCTAGCGAGTGACCCCTAAGATTAGTCCTAAACTAGCGGGTGATCCCTGAGTATGTCAGTCCTATCTAATGAGTGACACCTCATAACCTATGTTGGCTACATAGTTCTGTAACTTTGGGATTGCTTCTAGGGACCCAGTCCTAACTAACGGGTGGGACCTCATCCCTAGGCTTGCTCATTGCTGAATTCTTCTTCCAACTAAAAGATATTGAACTGATTATATAGAACTCGACTGGACTGATATGAGTTTTCTGAGTTTTCCTGAGTTTTGTAACTGAATTAGTTCTATTGAGTTCTATAGCTGACTGAATTCTACTTATCTTGACATTACTGATACTATTCTGTAACTGATGTTGTCTATAGTTAAACGGCTAGATTTTTAGGTATTAAATGCCGCCAGGACTCGATAGCATGGAAAGTAAAATATAGCATGATCATAAAGGCATAGCAATATGCTTGCTAACAATGCACTCATTTAGACATTTTGTCAAACACTTGATATACATGGGCTTGTGCATGAATGAAATCACATAATTCTTGCAATAGTAAATTCACATAAGCATTTTTACAAACACTTAGGGATCATGGGCATTCCACATATCAATAAACATGTAATACTATCATGGATACTACATTCAACTTGTAATTCAAAGAGTCCAACATGAAGTTTACATAATTCAATCCACAATTAACTAGTTTTCTTGGAACTTGTGATAAATCATGGAATTGAAAACCCATTTAACATCATAATTAAGATTACATTCAAATCTAACATAAAATCTATGTATTCATTTAACTTGTAATATAAAAGAGTTTCTTGAGCTCCAAGGATGGAAGGAAACCCTTGGATTGACACTTCACATACCTTGGTACTTGAATTAATAAAGATTGATGGTGAATTTCTTGAAGCTTGAATTTAAATTAGATCTCCTAGGGTTTGTTCTTGTGTAACTTGAGAGAAATAATGAATGTTTTTTCCCTAGAAGTGATTTATTTCGTGTTTTTGGGGCTGAATAGCGGTGGAAAATGACCCAAATAATTCTGCAATACTTCGACAATTTTCTCATATGAAGTTTGCAATTTTAAGTATATTGGTTATGTAGTGGTCACATGTTTTATACATTGTTAATAGATGGACACTTTGTAATTCTTTATTATAATTTTATATATCCGATCTATATCATTATTAATATTTTTTATTCTTGTTCTTGAATCAAACATCTCTTTTTCATATTTAATTAGGCTTTGCTATTGGCATTGAGGTTACACTATATTTTGCCATAGTGCTCTTTCCACAGGTAAATATAACTAAAGAAAGATGATGATTTATGTTATAGTGATGAAGGCGAACAAGGTAACTTGATTTATGGAATTGAAGAACAATTTCAATATGGAACCAAACATAGACCCTTAAGTAATTGACCTTCCTTTTCAGTCTATCCATGATAGAAGTAGTCGAAGGTGTCTTATTGCTGAAGGAATGAAGAAAAACACTTAGGGTTATGTCAAGTTTGACGCCGGATCAAATTATATGAAATAGAGAGAGTACTAATTGAACATTCAATTTCAATTTGTTGGGTTCTATATATATATATATATATATATATCAAGCTTATTGTGTTATTTATTAAGCTTGAGCTATACATCATTTATGTAGTAATGAGATCGTAATAGAAAATTATAGAAACTAATGCAGTACTTATGAATGGTGGGCCCATGTTGTGCATGGGCATCGCCTATCCAGTACATTATATATGGGAGGGTTTTGACATGTATGCTTGATGTCAAAAAAAGTTTGTGTGAGCATAGTTTTGTCATTTTACATAATATGCTGATGAGTTTGTATACCTTATTACATGTCTGCCATTAGATGTGTGCCATTCGCTCATTTTTTATCTATGTGTTGTCTTTTCCATTATCTCTATCGATAAGCATGTAAAATAATAATTAACAAATCAAAAACAAACTTAGCATTGGTGTGCATGCTCTCTGCCTGGTATCTTCCTTTTTAAGTTTTCAATAAATTGGGTTTTGTCTGAGTTATTGAAATTAGTGTTTGTGTTGTGAAAAATTTGATCTGTTTGGGAATTTTGGCCTTTTCTTCGCAACTAATGTGTTGCATGTGTTTTGTTTCACCGATTTTTATTTATCCATTTTCTTATAGTTTGGGTGATTGGCAGCTTAATTATGGTTAGTGTTAGGTCCTTTTCTTTTACTTTTGGGAGATTTGTACTAGCATCTGCTTGTATTTTTTTACTTGTTACTTTAGATTATGGTGTTGGGTGTTATCAATATAACTTTAACATGGTTTATAACCTGTAACACATAAGATTTGACTGCTAAAGCAAACATATAATATAACAAACATAAAAAATTGGTTTTAAAAGAAAATTGACTGATGTAGTAAAATGTTTTCTGTAGCAGTAAGCTAATTCTTTTTGGTTGATAAATTTTGCTGATGGATTTTGCTTTTTAGTGTTAAGGAAATTTTTTTTACTGAATTTTGTTGGTGGGGTTTATTTTTTGAAAGTTAAGACTTTTGTTGTTGAATTTTGCTGGTGAATTTTATTTTTCGAGTGTTGATTAGCTTTTACAGCTAAATTTTGCTATTGGGTTTTGGTTTGAAAGTCTTGATGGTTGCTAGAAATTATAGTATTTGAATAAAGTTGCTTGTTTTTTTGGTGTTGGTGACATTTTCGTGCTTAATCTGTTTGTGGGTTTTATTTTTAGACAGTTCACTTTCACTGCTGCCTATTCCATGTCTGTCGATTTGGTTGTAGCTTTGAGTTCTTTGAATCATTTGTACGTCATTTAAAATAATATTGGATAAAGCAATTTAAAATGTCCAAATGTATTTTGATTGTCTGGGGGAGGTTGAACTATCTCTTTCCCCTCTATTTTCGTAGGAGGATCAATAGTATTCTCACTAACTCTTTAGTGTGGCTGAAATTGTCGACCTATCAATCAATGATGGAGGCGTTCAACCCTTGAGAAAGCCTCACTTGTCATTTTCTGGATGATATACTAAAATTGAAATGATTAAAAGCTATAGAACTATGATGACTCCTCCACCTCCTCCTCCTTTTTTTGTGGTCGCCTCTCCAAAGAGGATATATTTTTAGAATGTGTATATATATAGTTTTGTGCTCTCCACACTACTGCACGTTACAGTATATAGTTTACTGGAGTGAAATGATTCCATATGGAGTCCAATGAATATGGTTATATAGAGGATTCATATATCCCCACCATCAACTAGCTTGACATTGAGGTGTAGATCATACTGGAGATGTTCTTTGAAATGATAATTATTATTTGGAATGCAATTAAAAAAGTTATTCTAGAAATTTTGCTCCTTGGGAATTCTAGAGTAAAGGAAACCATCATCGAGTTTGAGCAAAAAAACATATAAATTATCTAGTCGTCTGCTCATATTTACTCGCACAATTTGCCCTAACAATATGAGCAACATCTGTACATGGCTATTTTATATTTGATATCCTTTTTATTATTTATAAGAGACAAGGATAAGCTTTTCTTCACTTATGAAATAATATTCACTTGTTTGATTATCCATTATCATTAGTTGATAAAGATTGAATTTTATTTTTTTGGTTGGGTGTTTGGTGTGTCAACTTTTTGGATGTTTTTGTACCTAAGTAAAGATACAAATTTCTTTTGTTGTTATTAATTTATGAAGATAGGTAAAGATTGTTTTTTCGGTATGTTTTACTGTATTAGTTTCTGGTGTAATTAAAGATTGAGATGTCTTGATATTTTGTGTTGCTTGTATTGCTAACGGTTGAATTTCTCTATGTTACTCTGTTATTTTATGTGTTCTCATTTTGATGTAGTTATAGATTGGCTATCTTGGTGTTTTTGGTTTCTTGTATTGCTAAAAGTTGATGTTTTATGCATTACTGTGTTGATGTTAGCATTTTTCTGGATGTAGTTAAAATTAGATTGTGTTGGATGTTAACTATATTAAAAGCATAATGCTAAAAATAGATGTTTTATGCATTACTATATTGATGTTAGTGTTTTTTTGGATGTAGTTAAAGAATAGATTGTGTTGGATGTTAACTATATTAAAAGTCTAGTGACAAAAGTGCTCGAGTGTGTGATATTTCTGGATCGAGTTGAGTAATTGGACGTGTGGTTAAAGATAGAATATTTTTGGCAATTTTTGGTTTCTAAGTAGTCGTCAAAATACTAACCCTTCTCAATTACATGCAATAGGTTTCAACTATATAATCATGCATCTCAACTCTCAAGCTAAGGATGCATCGCATTTATTATCTATGTAAATAAAATGTACATTACTCCTTGTAGAACTTGTCTCCTTGACAACTATCATAAAGTAAATAGTTTGTTTTACACATTGATGCATTGCAACTAATTTTTCTTTACGTGTACCATGTTGAGCCTGTGCTAACACGGCCCTTTCCCCCAGTTTAAAAAGAAGGCAAAATAATTATTGTGTGACTGGGAGAAAAGCAATTATAAATCGACAATGTACAATAAAAATAAAGTTTTTGACTAAAAACAGCCCCATAGTAAATAAAAAAACACCCTTAAACTGATTAAAACAACTTTCATCCTTTTTTTGAACTTTGTTAAAATATCAACAGAACCGCTCATATGCAAGCCATATGGCATCAAAGATCTTTAATCAAATTTGGTCTTCATGCACAAGTATCTCGCTCCAATAATACGATGTTTTTACCTATTAATAAAAATGACAAAAATTATTAGCATTCATCAGCAGATTCATGTTATTAATTTAACATCATGATGTTCAAGTCTTATACTCACTCTCGATCATTTGACCAATAAAGGTAAGTGGCATGGTCTTGATCGGTAAATACAATTTTATATGCTAACAACCTTCTCAATTATAATTAGGAAGACTAATATCGCCGCTCATTTTCCAAGTTGATCTCGATGTCAATAATTTGAAGCAGTTTAACAGATCAATGTAAATTTATATATTCCATATATGTTGTTTAATCTTCCGCAATAATTAGTAAATGGAGTAATTACAATTTGTAAAGACATTTAATAGGAGAAGTGGGAAAGAACCAAAATACTTGAGGACTTTTGGCATAATTATAATTAGAAAAATAACCTTCATTAAATTACTAGTCATGATTTTTAAATTTGACGTATATGCAAAGATATTGTGAACATTACCCAATTTCCGCTTAATTATGATATACAAAAATTTCATCATAAACAATTAAAACTCATAATCATGGGGGGAAGATCCTAGATCTCTAACAGAATGATAGTGGTTTATCATGGGAGGAAGATCCTAGGTATCCAACGGAATGATAGTGGTTTTGGATTTTGGGCTTTAACTAATCATTTATGAAAAATTACTTAAAATTACAATCTAAGTTTTTATTATTACATAAAATTTCAACTATCAAAAGTAATTATAAAAACCCCCTTTTGACATTTTTCTATCCAAACTTCATATACATATCTCACATAGCATTTTCTTACACTTAATGCTCCTTACAGATTGCTTAAAATTAAGAAACCTCAATTATGCGGTTTTCAAATTTTGAATTTACAAACGTGTTCGAAGAAATCAATCATTAATGCATTACATTGAAGACAGTAGCTAAGAACTACTACAAAAAAATCTCAAGAACTGAGCAATTGATAGAAGTAAATGATGACGAATTGACAGAGAAGTATAGAAGAAGAAGAAGAAGATAGATGAGAGAAACAATATATTAGCTAAGTGATTAGTATATTCATTCCTTGATCATTACATGAGTATATATAGAGTTAATATAGTTTGTTAGTCGGTGGGTTAGAGGTTAGTTAGTTAGTTACATTATTGGAACTGTTCCAACTAAGTGTGATCCTATTAACTACTTTTGTGAAGTGGAATCATTATTAATTAGTTGTGCAAGTGTTCAGCTGATGATTCATGATCTCTTTTCTTCTCCTCAATACTCCCCCTCAAGCTAGGTGTTGAGAATAGATTGATCAGGCCTAGCTTGGAGCTTATATGATAATGTTGAGCCTTGCATAGTCCTTTGGTCAGTAAATCTGCGGGTTGTTCCTTAGTGTGTATATACTCAGCCTTTACCAAGCCTTGTTGGATTTTTTCTCTGATAAAGTGGCAGTTAATCTCCATGTGTTTTTTTCTCTCATAAAACACAGGATTGGCTGCTTTTGCATTGCAACTCTTTTGTTTGTATACACCGTTACTGTTAGTTCAACTTTGAATCCCACCTCTTTAAGCATGCCTAGTAACCATACTAATTTTGCCATAGTAGAAGCTAGGCTTCTATACTCTGATTCAGCTGAGCTTCTAGATATAATAGATTGTTTCTTTGACTTTCAAGAAACCATAAACTCTCTAATTTTACTAGAAAACCTATTATAGACTTTCTTTAGTGTGCATATGCTGCCCAATCTACATTACAGTATACTAAGATCATATCCTGAGGTTTGTTGGACATTAAAACTCCAAGTCCTTGCTGCATTTTCAAATATCTCACAATTCTTTTAGTTGCTTCCATGTGAGATCTTTTTGGTTGTTGTAGATATTGACTCAGAGTTTGCACAGAGTAGGCTATTTCTGGTTTTTTGACAGTCAAATATAGTAACTTTCCAATGAGTCTCTGATAAGGTCCTTGATCCCCAAGTAGTGCATCAACAGTTGTTGCCTTGTCTGAGACATGATCATCATACTCTTTAGTGGTAAGTTTCAGGTTGCAGTCTATAAGAGTAGTGACTGGTCTTGAAGTTAACATACCAAGCTCAGATATTAGCTCCATTGTGTATTTTCTCTGATCCATGAGAATACCTTGATCTGATCTGGCAAGTTCCATACCCAAAAAATATTTTAATTCTCCCAAATCTTTTATCTTGAAAGACAGTTAAAGTGCCTTCTTTGCTTCTTCTATAAACTAAAGATTATCTCCAGTTATCAACACGTCATCAACATAAATAAGTTTTTTAGTTATTCCTTTCTCAGTTTCTTAATGAACAAGGGTGATCAAACTTTCTTTTCTTGAACTTAAACCTTATCAATGCATCTGTTAGCTTACCTTTCATTGCCTTAGTTCTTGTTTTAAGACCATATAGAGATTTGATGAGTCTACATACCTTTTTCTCCCCCTTGTCTCACAAATCCCTGAGGTAAGAACATGTAGATTTCATCTGTAAGATAACCCTGTAAGAAAGCATTGTATACATTTATCTGATATATATTCCATTGCCTTGATGCAACCATGGATAGAATGGATCTCATTGTCACCATCTTCACTACAAGAGGGAATATTTCCTGATAATCTATCCCTCCTTCTAACAGTGTCCTTTAGTAACTAGTATAGATTTTAGCCTTTCAACCTCTCCATTTGCTTTCTATTTTATCTTATATATCTACTTACATCCAAGTGGCTTCTTCCCTAAAGGTAAGGTGACTATATCCCATGTGTTGTTATCTTTCAAAGCTTGAATTTTAGTCTGCATAGCTTCAATCCATTTGGGATCATGAGATGCTTCAGTAAATGATGTAGGTTCTGTAAGAGAAGAAAATGAAGCAATATAAGCACTATACTTAGATGATATGTTATTATAAGATATGTAATTAGATAGAGGATAAGGGGAATCTTGATGTAGACTTAGAGAAATGAAGTCTTTGAGCCAAATTGGTGGTTGAATTCCTCTGGTTGAGACGAGTTCTTCTTGTCCTTGGAATAAATTCATGAGGTTGTTCCTGAGATGTATTGGTAGTATTAGAAGGTTGAGGTGTTGCATCACATGAAGTAGGTTGAGGTGTTGTAGATATTTGAGAGTCAGCAGGATGCTCAGGCTCATCTTCTCTATGATGGATTATTGATATAATATCCACAAACACTGGTTTTTCTATGTATTTCTTTGCAAATAGGAAGGCACTTTTTCTGAAGATGACATCCTTGGTTATAAAGAAATAGTAATCAGTAAGATCATATAAGATATAACCCTTTTGTACCTCAAAATAATCCATGAGTACAGATTCTTTGGATCTAGATAGCATCTTATCAGTTTGTACTACGTTCTTAGCAAAACACCTTAATCCAAACACTCTCAAATATTTTAAAGATGGTTGTTTTTTATACATTCTCAGATAAGTACTTGTTCCATTTAGAACCCTTGAAGGTAGTCTATTAATTAAATAAGAAGTTATTTGTACATAGTGACCCCAAAACTTGAGTAGTACTTGAGCTTGTAACCTGACAGCTTTTGTAACTTCTAAAAGATATTTGTGCCTTGTCTCTACAACCCCATTTTGCTGAGGAGTATAGGGACAAGCTCTTTGGTGAACTATCCCCATTTGATGAAAGAGCTTACTTCAACCTCATTCATGAACTCAGTCCCATTATCAGACCTAATGGTCTTGACTGTTTTGTTAAATTGAGTTTTCACATATTGCAGAAATATAAGAATGACAACACACACATCTAGTTTTATTTTTAACATATATAGCCTAGTCATTCTAGTAAAGCCATCAACAATGGTCAAAGGGTATTTGTTTCCATCAAAAGTTTAAACTATATAAGGATCCCATAATCCATATGAATTAACTTAAAGCTAGTAGAGGTACTTATTGAACTGGTCGAAAAAGGTAATCTACCTTTCTTGGCACAAGGAAACACATTACTACTACTAAGACTATTTACTATATTCTGATGCTTATTAGGCAGGATTTATTCAGTGTAGAACTAGATGCATGGCCTAGTCTCCTTTGAAATAGCTTTATATCAGAGTTACTAGTTTGAGAATCCTGTTGAGTGTAGAAACTAGCATTTCTAATAGCTTTTTCATTACTTTGATTGACCAAAATATATAGTCTATCACACTCTTTACCAATCTCCTTCATCTTGCCATTACAAAGATCCCGAAACATACAAAAAGTTAGGGTAAAAGGAAACCACTCAGTTTAATTCTTTAGTAACCTTAAACATATACATGATATTGTATTTGAACTATGGTAAAAGAAACACATTGCTTAGTGTGTTTTATGTAGAGATAGAACAGGAACCAGTGTGTGTTACCTATGTTATTTAACCATTAGGTAATTGCACCTGTTTAGGATTAGAAATCTCAACTATAGAAATATTGTTAAGCATGTCTAAGCTAGACACCATATGATTGGTTTCTCCTGTATCAATGATCCAATCTTTAAGAATTTAGCCAAAATTAAGGCTTTACTTAGGCCAATACCTGGTTCAACACTACCTGCTACATTTGCTGAAGATCCTAGAGTGTTGTTTGGTTTTGTGACTTGTGCTTGACTCAGAAGCTGCACTATTTGATCATACTGACTTTCCGAGAACACACAGAATCCAGGTTGAGTGTATTAAGGTAGTGTTGGTTGACTTGTTTTGGGAGAATCACCAGATAAACCATCTGACTCAATTAAGATATTGCAAGTAGCTGGTTGTTGTCCTATATTATAGCCATTATTCACACCACCTCCCCTTTATTTTCTTAAACCTTGAGTCTTGAGGGTATCCAATTAGCTTGTAGCATATTTCCCTTGTATGACCTTTTATTTTACAGAAGTCACACAATAGATTTCCACCATTCTTGAATTTCTGTTGATTGACCTTAGAGTATAATGCTTATGCATTATGAGTAATAACATGTGATATTGATGCCATGGCTCCTAACAGACTAGCAGCACTGGACCTAACAGACTTTTGAGACTCATCACAAATGATCATTACATATGTCTGTGTTACTAAGGGTAAAGGTGTTATGAGAATAATATGGCTTCTAGCCTGCAAATAATTATCATTTAACCCCATCAATAATTGATATAACTTCTGTCTTTATAGGTATATCAGGAAATCCTTAGACTTAGCACAGTTGCACCCTGGAAGAAGAACAATTGCTTCTAGTTCCACCCATAAATCCTTCAGTTTAGTAAAATATTCAACAATAGAAGAGGTTACTTAGACTAATGTGGAGGTTACTTGGACTAATGTGGAAATTTCCTTGTGAAGTTTGAAGGTTCTTGAACCATCAACCTTGTCAAATCTTGACTTAAGATCTTCCCATACTTCTTGGGCAGTATTAGCATAGATCATTCCTCCAAGAAGACTGTTGGAAACTGTATCCATCAACCATGATTACACTACTGCATTACACCTTTCCCATTGATATCAAAGCTCTTATCCAAAGGATTCCTTCTTCCATGTTCCATCACAAAACATCAATTTTTTTCTTCCAAGAAGTGCAATCCTTATATACTTGCTCTACAAGGTGTAATTTTTAACTCTAGTCAACTGAAATGAAACAAGAGAGATCCCACTTACATCAGTACTATGCAGATATAGGGGATGATTATGATCAAGCATCTGTATGACATTGGATGCACTAGGATCAACCTGAACTCCAACATTCATGGGCTCAGTACTTACATCAGTAGCCATCATTACTATGTAATAAATTTTAACAGAGGAATTTCTTTGACAAAATTTCAAATAGTTGATTGTCGATTGTCTTATCAATCAAGAACGTAACACCCAGATGATTGTTGTAAAAAAATTAATCAGCTGATTGCGTATGCTCTGATACCATGAATCAATCAAGAATTAATGCATTATATTGAAGATAATAACTAAGAGCTACTACAGAGAAACTCAAGAACTGAGCAATTGACAGTAGTAAATAATAAAGAATTGGCAAATAAGTATAGAAGAAGATGATAGAGGAGAGAAACTATATATTTTCTAAGTGATTAGTATATTCATTCCTTGATCATTACATGAGTATACAAGAGTATATATTGAGTTAGTATAGTTGGTTAGTCGGTGGGTTAGAGGTTGGTTAGTTAGTTACATTGTTGGAACTGCTCCAACTAAGAGTGATGATTCATGATCTCTTTATTCTCCTTAATAGTTTTCTTCTCAAATTTCTCAACATCAACTTATCAACAAAAAAGTTAAACCAAGACACTTCAGCCCACAACTGCCACATTCCACTTTTTTTCGATCAACGCACCTCACCAACTTCATCTCTATAATTTCGTTGCTCCGATGAGGAGATCCAGCTCCGATGAAAATAAGTAAACCTCAACAGATAAAAACTCATTCGATCAGTGAGATTACACCAATTATCACCACTAATCCAACGAGCGAGCCACCCGACAGTCGCTTCATCTTCCCTCTTTTCCTAAATAAAAAATCTAATAAAACTCCAAAAATTTCTCTCCTCCAATGAGCTTCAAAAATACTTCAATGATTTAAGAATTGATGAAATCCCAACAATGAGTCAAAGACAGGAGAAGCTTCAACGCCAAGTCAAAAATACTTCAAAATCACATATCAGAATAAGTTGTTATTTCAACCCATAACTAACTAGTTATGTCTAAGACTTATTAATATAGTGAAGACATTATGCTATTTATAATCTGATACACATAAATATGTATATGTATGACATTTGACATTGCTGAAAATTTTTATGCCACACCATAAACATAATTATGTTATGTATATGTTTGACCTAGACATTGTTGGGCTGTTTTATTTCAAAATCATATAGATAATAGAGTTATGTATATGTATTCCATACAAACTATAGAGTTGTTTTATTTTAAACCATATACATAACAATGTTATGTATATGTTGACCTAGACACTACTGGGTTGTTTTATTCCAAACACGTATACATAACATAGTTATGTATATGTATGCCACACTATGTTATGAATATGGAATTCTTAAGAGATTGTGCATCTATATTGACATAACATATCATACCATAGCTATGTATAGGACTCTTTTAGACCTGCTGAGCTATGTTTAGTTCAACATATATACAAAACACACTTATGTATATGAAAGAATGTTAGCCATTGCTTATCTATATCATCAGTACTGAAAATTTGTGTTTAAGATTTGTATATATATTAAACTAATATTAGCAGTGTATATTATTTCTTGTTTCATTTTTCATTTTTCTTTTTTTGTTATTTTTGCTTCTTTTTTTATTTGTTTTGTATTTTCTTTTTTCCAATTTTTTATTGTTGTTGTATTTTATATTTAAATATTTTTTATATTTTATATTTACTTGTATCATGCTGTATATTTCAAATAAATTTATTATTTGTATTTGAATAGTTTTGTAATGCCCTGAATTTGTACCCCGGATGCTACACGGTACTCATAATTCCGAGGGACCACAAGCTAACCCATGACTGGTACCTACTGCAATATCTAAACAATAATACTGTAACTTTGCAGAAATTAGGCAAAAACTTTCCATAAGGTTCAAACTGAAAGTAAATAATAAATACTGAAAACTGAATACTGATACATCTGTCTGAAATACTCTAATCTGAAAATCCTCTACTATTTGAACAAGGAGATGATAGGACAAGCCCCCAACTAACCTCGACTACTGAAAATTGATAAACTAAGATACTAAAATACTAAAATAATAAGTTTGTCCTCAAAATATGGGGACACACCACTAAGTATGCTACAAATATATTGGGCTGCTAAGTATGATCGGGAGTCCATGTGTCTGAACCTATGATATAAGACATCATAGCACAAAAGAAATGTATGCATCAGTACTTTAAATGTACTGGTATGCTAAGTGACATAAGCCGAGATGGATGGGTTCATATGCATAAACAATACTGACTGAATGACATGAATATAACAGAGAGTACATGCATGGATACGTAAATTGTAAATGATATTATGATAATACTGGATACTGAGTTATGAATTACTAATTTACTGATATCTGAGTTTACTGATACTGTGTATTTGATAACTGAGTAACTATATTTGAAAGTCTTGATTCAGAAGAGTTGGTCTGAGTTTTATACCAAGCTGAGTGATTGTATCTGACAGTCCTGAATCTATAGAACTGAACTGAGTTCTATACTGAGACTGAATCTAAATAGGACTTTCGGAGATAATCATCTAACCGACATGCCCCAAAAAAGATAATTGAATTAGGGTCCAATCTATAACCCCAATTAGAAGGGTGTCAGTACCATGCCACGAGTATGTTAACTAGTTGTGGGGTCAGTTCTAGTGTAGCGGGTGACTCCTGAGATCAGTCCTGACTAGTGGGTGATCCCTGAGTATGCCAGTCCGATCTAATGGATGACATCTTATAACCTATATTGGCTATGTAGTTCTAAAACTTAGGGATTACTTCTAGGGATCTCAGTCCTAACTAACGGGTGATCCTCTACTCCTAGGCTCGCTCGGTGCTAAATCATACTCCCAACTGAAAGATACTGAATTGATTATATGAATTGGACTGGACTAATACTGAGTTCTCTGAGTACTAAACTAATTACTGACTGAATTCTGTGAACTGACTGAGTTTAGTGAGTTCATGTAATACCCCAAAAGTTTAGACATTTTTAGGATCATACTTCGAACTCATGAGTAATAAATTTTAGTAATTTGGTAGTGCTATGATCAAGTTTGATACATATTAAGGCCTCAAAATTGTCCTAGCTAATAAACGAATCAAAACATTTCCTTACCGATTGAATTCTTGAGAAGGATATTGGTATAGTCAACTTCAAATGATCATATCTATCTTTATACTATGAATTTCTAATATCATAACTTTCTAAGAGATATATAATTGAATTATCTTTCCAATGATACCAATTTTGCCTAAATCCGATATTGGAGCAAGGAGTTATGCCCATTTTACTACAGCATATCAGGTTAGGAAACTGAATGACGACATTCGCGATAAGCTGTCACAAGCGTGATGACTTATCACTAATGTCGTCAGACCTGCACAAATTTCCACCCCCAGTGATGATATTTTGTGATAATTCATCACGCCCGTGATGGCTTATCACCAATGTCGTCAACCTTAACCAGAAAATCAAGATTTTACCCTCTTATGATGACATTTCTTGACGACTTATCACCAGCTTGATGACTTTTCATGAATGTCGTCAGCCTTAGATTTTCAGCAACTGGGAAGCGATTTAGTAAGGGTATTTTGGTCTTTTTCCTTCACTTCCCATTACTTATAACCCTCAAGAAATGTATTATCTTCCATTCTCTTTAGTTAAACATCTCAAAAAACTCTCTCATACACTCTCAACCACAAGATTAGGGTTTTCTCTCAAGAACAAGAACATTCTCTCCCAAATGGGTTAAACCATAGTCAATAAAAATCAAGAGAAATCCTAAGGATTTCTTCAAGAAACTTCAGAAACATTGATCTCTTTCAAGATTCAATCACTAAGTTATGCGTAGTGTTCATCTATGGATCCCTTTCATCCATGGAGCTCAAGAATCATGTTTTAAATTACAAATTATGATTTCCTTGTTGTGTTATGACTATATTCATGTTGATGATTGTTATTTGAATTCAAGGTTGTATCTTGATGTGTTTTTCATGAAGCATGTGAGTAGGTTAGTTGAAACCCATGAATTTTGGATGGATTAAGATTGTCAAATTGATAAGTACACCTATGCCCAAAGTTGTGCATGTAAGGTGTTTCATAAAATGACAAGAATGATAGAATCCATGTTTTTATCACTTAATAGTGCTTAAATGACAAGCCCATGTTCTATTCTTTATGACTCTACATAAACTCCACGTTCTTGTTATGTGTTATTGTTGTGATATGGAATGATCATGATATTGAAGCAACTCGAGTATATATATGTTGTGTGCATCCCCTTCCATGTATAAGATGTTGAGTATTATAAAATCCCCTACTTATGATATTGTGAATTATGGACTCTATTCTTATAATCAAGTCAGTCATGTGTGTCAGATTCCTTCCATCGAGTCCTGGGGGTACTTGTACCCAAAAAATATAGTTGTGTGCCTAGGGCCATGTCATGTTATCATGATACTCTCAGTCAAGCCATGATCTATAGAACTCAGACAGTCATGTGACTCAGGAAATCTCAGAAATCTCATGATCTCAGTTAATTCTCAGATAATAGTACTATTCCGTCAGTCAACAGAAATTAGTTACTCAGTCCATGTACAGTCAGTTAATCATGTTCAATCTCTTCAGATGGGAGTAGAAGTTATCACCGAGTGAACCCTAGGATGGGAACTCACTTTCCAGATAAAGGGTATGATTCTTAGCATTCATCCTTATGTTCTAGAACTACGTAGCCAGTGTAGGTTGAGATATCTTAACCTGTCAGACTAGGGTTGATAAGTGATTTGACCTGTTAGACTAGGGTCCCACCATTCTCATTAGAGTAACCTACCAGATAAGGGTCACTTACAGCTTGTCCTTACCAGTAGCGCGGTATTGACACCCTTCCAATCAGGGCACAGTTTAGACCCCAGCTCAGCTATTATAGCGCATTTTAGGCATGTCGGTTAAACAACTACCTCCCACAATTTCAATCTCAGTCTCAGTAAAAGAACTCAGATAGTTCTTCAGATTTCAATATACCAGGACTGTTAGATATAGTCAATTCAATTACAGTACGAAACTCAGGTAGTTTCATCAGATTCAGGACTATCAGACACAGTCATCCATGTTATCAGAAATCCCAGTATTAGTCATGTTAGATATCAATAAACCATGTATTAGCATACAGATCTAGATATTATGTATTCATGATCTCAGTTACTATGTATGCATATTTGCACTCTCACGTTCATATTAGTCATTCAGTTAGCACTATTCATGCATGTAAGCCCTTTTACATATATCCTACCTCACTCGTAAACTCAGTACTTTCAATTGTACAAAGCATTTGTGCTATGGTGCTTTCTTTTATGTTACACCATAGGTTTAGAGCCATGAGTTATAGATCAGCAGTAGCAGTCGTATTTCAATATACAGAGTTCCGGTGAGTCCTCTTCATTCGAGGATGATATGATTTGACTTTATTCATTTCTTTGGTTATCTTTTAGTTTATGGAGTTAGTTGGAGACATATTCCTTCAACTCCTTACTCAGAAAGTATTTAGAGGCTTTCAGATTTAGTTCAGATTTGTTTTAGACTTCAGTTGTTTTAGGTAATTGTTACCCCATATGGATGTTATGATTTGTCAGATATTTTATTCAGTTAAACCTTATGGCCTATTGTTCATGTTTTCCACATTTTACATGTAAATTATGCAGTGTATAGGTACAGATATCAGTCATGGGTTAGCTTGTAGTCCTTCAGGGTAATAAGCATCGTGTAGCATTCCAATTCAGAAAATCAGGGTGTTACAGTTGAGAACTGAATACTGCTGAGTTCTGAACTGAATACTGAACTGAATACGACTGATACTAAGTCTACTGAGGTTTTTCCTGTGTTTTATAACTGAATGAGAGAGTAATACTAATCATGACATGACTGAGATTACTCCGTAACTGACACTGGCTCTAGGTAAACAGCTAAATTATCGAGTATTAAATACCCCTAAGACTCGATAGCATAAAAGGTAAAGCATCACATGACCTTTCATAGCATAGAAATGCACACTTGTTCATAATGCATCTATAGAGACATTTTATCAAACACTTGAATGGCATGAACTAGTATACATCTTAACATGATATAATCTTACTATTTAATTCACATAAACAACTCATCAAACACTCGGAAGGAATTGTATATGCACATAGTACTAATCAACACATGAGCATCATAATTTCAAGGCTTTAACATGAATTCACATGATACTACATACATAATAATTTTTTTTACATAAATCTTGAACTTAATCATGGAATAGAAACCCAATCAACATTATAATAATGAATACACTTGAATCCAAATCATGAAAATCATGAAATCAATTTACTTAAAGTTTAAAAGAGTTTCTTGAACTCCAAGGGTGGAAGAAACCCTTGGATGAACACTTGACATACCTTAACAATTAAATGATGAAAGATTGATGGTAAGTTCTTGAGCCTTGAATTGAATTTGAAATCTCCTAGGGTTTGTTCTTGAGAGCAACTTGAGAGAAAAGAGTGTAACTTGCTTTTTGGGGCTGAATTTTATGTTTTAGGGGTTCGGTCAAAGTGGGTAAAATGTCCTAAATACCCCTCTGGATGCTGTTTATAATTACTGAAAACTGGTTTAGCGATGCATAGACCGACGAGTCGCATCGTTTCCATCGACACAATGTCCAATACATCACATCGAGTCCGCATCGGTTCACTTTAATTTAAATTGGGATCTGGAGGAAAATATTCATCAACATGATGGGCGACGTGGTGCATTGAGATCACGTTGATCCACTAATTTGAGTTTTCAAATATGTTTCAAATAAAGTCCAAAAAATCCAAAACTTGTACAGAAACACCCACTAATATTTTTTATCATGATTCAACCTAAAAATCATTACTTTAAGGTCATGAGGGTCATGAAATAGAGTCTCCAATCTATGAAGGCTAAAATAAATTCTAAGTATAAACACTTAGCTGAAATTTCTAAGTTTGAGGCCTCTTTTCAAGCTGTAATAGACTGAGTTAAGCTTAGAATTTTGTGGGATCTTACACTATATCCCCCTTGGGAATATTTATCCTCGAATGATGCTGACTAAGCTGAGAAACACTGATAGGTTGATCTTACATACTGGACATGCATATCTGATGCATGGAACACCTGACTGAAGCTACTGATAAGCTGAGTTTCTAAACTGAACATGCATATCTGATGCATGAGTACATACTGAACTTCTTCATGAATGTATCATTGAATATGCAATGGTAATGGATACCAAGTTTGTAACTATAACTGAATATGGAACTAAGCCAATCTAAGGAAAACTGTTACCTTAGGCTGAGAATACTGATAAACCTAAAATCATTTACTAAACATGCATGAACGGGAACATGAAAAGATAACTAAGCCTGAAACGTGATACATGAACTGAATTTCTTGGACTAAACTGAGCCCCTGAATACATGGCTTACGGCTGAGATTGGAACTTGAGGGTCCACCTATGAGTACCCACTACTCCAAATTGAATTCATTACGTGAAGAGAAGATGGAAGGTTTAGGTCATGAAAGCTTAGGGGGATTATAGTGTATCTCCTCCTTGGGACATTATATCCCCTGAAGAATACTAACTTGGCTAAGATACTAAGGAAAAACTGAGACGATGTACAAAGCACCTGTGAACTAAATCATGTCTGTATATGGGGAATCAGAAACTGAGGCATGACACCCGAACGGAGATAAACTTGCAACCACATGGTTGCTCAAACTTTGAATATTTACGTTTATGAGACTTCGAATAGTGTGACTAGATGGAAGGATGGGAAACCCAACCATATGAACATTGTCCGCCTAACTGCAAAACTGAATTGCTGGTTTTGTGGACTAATTTATGCTGAAACATTATATTCGACTAGGACCTTTCTTTGACACTCTTTATATAGAGTTCTAGCGGCTTTAGGGGGAAAGGAGTTTTGGCATGGCTGAATAAAATAGCTGAATAAGAAAATCATATCCTAGCTAAAATTCTGTAATATGAGTCGAGGCCTACGAAACATCATCTAAGATAAAGTAACTAAGTCTTATGCACTGCAACTACAAATTTATCAATCTTAGACATATCCCTTGAATACTCTCTCAACTATACTCTCTACCTTAGTACAGCACATCACCTAAGACTACTAAAAATATTCACATAGGTGCTGATCATGAGTGCAAAAATATACTAAATTATTTGATTAACTGAATGTCTAATAGTTGAATACTAGGCATGTAAGACTGAACTATACTTAGTCTGAATAATTGGACTGAAACTGTAGAGTATTATGCATATTAGGTAAGGACTGACTGTGTAACAGGACATAACTGAGCATGAATTCATGAAAACTGTATTATTTGAGAATGCAAGACCAAGAATATAATATGATTCTAAAATATTTTGTAAACTTAGGTACTGAAATACTGATAATTAAATAACTGATAACTGTATGCTATGGTCAAGAAAACCTGAAACTGAACTGAGTTACTAATTTGATTACTGGACTGAGACTGTGACTAAGACTGTAACTAAAAAGGTAACTGAGATAGTACTGGAATTGAATATTGGGTTTTGATAACTATGTGCTAGAGATTGACATAAATCGAGGATCTGAATAGATACTCACACTATGTATTTTCTCAACTTCTCATCTTACGAAAATTCTGATTTCCCTCCCTTCATGCACAAAATACAACTTCCTGCTAGCTATTTGCTTGCACACTAACCTGACATTCAAGCCTATCTTCATAACTGCAGCCTTATGTAAAACAAGTATGCAATCTCTCATCACTACATTATTTCATAAGGAGAGTTCACTGAAGGGTTAAACATGAGTACCAGAAGCATGAATGAATACTATACCGAACTCGACACTTACTGAGCCCTGAGGAATTGAATGTTAACATCATAGATTTATCAAGAGATCTAAACAAAGGATATATACATGCCATAAATTTGAATCTAGCTGATCATTAGAAGTGTAGCACGAATCATGGGAACTGAACACACTTAAGGCATGAATGCTGAAGTCATGAACTTCATGACCTGAGTTCTGAGTTTCTGTATTCATGGAACATAATTTGTAACATTGATTGAACTAGAACTCCTTATACTAAGAATTGTAAGCGTACATGATTTTTGTTAACGTGCACGAATATGGGCTATAATCATAGAGCTGACATGTAAGTCATGAGTAGACATCATGATAACTAAAGTACAAAACTTTACACTGAGGTAAACACGGGTTGGGTATCATTTCCTTCCACTGCTTATCTACATATATTGATATTACTACTAGAATCTAAAGGCCTAACTTTCTGAGATATGATAACCAGACAGTTCCTGTATACCCGTCGGGCTATGATAGACTGACCTACTGGGGTGGAGACTAAGGAAAGTTCTGCTAAGGTTTTCGATCTAACTTTGAAATTAACCGCTATGTAAGGAGTTACAAAATACAGAGAAGCTCCCACATCTAATAAGATAAAACATGTAAATGGGAGATCTGTAACATACTAGTGACCAAATCAGGAGAGCCTTCCTGATCTTGTCTATACTAAAGTATGTAAAACCTGTTTTGGCATTGCCCACTGGCAGTACTGGAAGTGGTACCCTGCCGATTTAGGTGACCAGACTGAACTGAAGGACAGTTGAACTAACCCTACTAGCACAAATATTTTACCTTTTGATCCATAAGTCTACACTCCCGCATCCTTTGACTTGGCTTGCCACATCCAAAACATATATCAATGCTAGCTCTACACGCACCTAGGTGATGTCTACCACATTCTTTGCAAAGTGGATGAGTACGACCACTGCTCACACTACCATGGGTTTTGGAGCCTGGCGCCCCATCATGACTGTCATTCCTGAACCTTGGTACTGGTGTACTAGCTAAAGATGGAACTGGGGCTGAAAACTTCTGACTAAATTAAGGACGATTACTACTCTCTGGCCTTGGCTGAGAAAAAACTAAAGTTACCCATTCTAGCTCTTTTATTTTCTCTCTCCTTCTTCTTAAGTTTCTGCTCCTTAATCTGTTGAGAATGGCCCTAAGCCTAGATATGTCCGTCTCTTTAATCAACATCACGGTCCTGTACTTTTTGAACATACTTACTAACACCCCAGAAATAAACTTTCTCATTCTGGACCTATTGTCTGCTACCGCATAAGGAGCATACCTATCTAACTGAGTAAACTTAAGGGAATACTCTTTCACACTCATATTGCCTTACCTGAGATTGATGAACTCTAACACCTTGTCTTCTCTCAGCTCTAAGGGAAAGAATCTATCTAGAAAAGTGGTAGCAAATTTCTCCCACTCTATGGGCTCTGCATCTGTACCCCTATCTACCATCCACTGCTTAAACCATGTGTGGGCTATATCTTGTAGATGATAGGTAGATAACTTAGCACTCTCACTGGAAGTCACTCCCATAATATCTATGACTTTCTGAACCTGGTCGAGGAACTTTTGTGCATCCTCTTCCGACTTAGATCCCGTGAAGAAAGAAGGGTTCATTCGGGTGAAGTCCTAAATTTTGGTTGCTACAGTATTGACCGCTAAATTATCCTGAACAGCAGCTGGCCATTTGTTCTGAGCTGCTACTAAATTGGCTAGAGTACTGAATGCAGCCCTAAATTCTGCATGAGAGACATGGTCGTCCAAGGGATTTGCCTGAATGGGCTAAGGTGCTGACTGTTTTTCTGTTCTTCTTCTATTGCTCTTTTTGGGAGGCATGTTCTATAAACAAAAGGAAGAAGTGGATTAGACTGAGTGTTTAACTTGAGCTAATGCTCACTCATATGACATAAATACTGAAAGAGGGGAAACTTTTTCTAAAACATCCCATAGGCTTCTGTCTATAAGTGTGGCATGCTGCACACCTATGCACAAGACTCTACTAGATGCGGCTTTCATACTTCCTAGGACTCTATTGAACCTTAGGCTCTGATACAAAGTTTGTAATGCCCCAAGTATGTACCCCGGATGCTATGCAGTGCTCATAATCTCGAGGGACCACAAGCCAACTCATGAATGGTACCTACTGCAATATCTGAATAATAATACTATAACTATGTGAAAATTAGGTGGAAACTTGCCATAAGGTTCAAACTGAAAGTAAATAATAAATACTGAATACTAATACATCTGTCTGAAATACTCTAGTCTGAAAAACCTCTATTGTCTGAATAAGGAGTTGATGGGATAAGCCTCCAAACTAACCCCAACTACTAAAAACTGATAAAATAAGATACTAAAATACTAAATAATAAGTCTATCCTCAAACTATGAGGACTTATTACTAAGTTTGCTGCTGATAGATCGGACTGCTAAGTATGATCGGGATCCCGTGCATCTGAACCTATGATATAAGACATCATAGCACAAAAGAAAGGTATGTGTTAGTACTTTAAATATACTGGTATGCTAAGTGAGGTATGCTAAGATACATGGGTTCAAATGCATGAACAATACTGACTGAATGACATGAATATAACTGAGTGAGAGTACATGCCTGAATACATAAATTGTAATTGAGATTATGATAACACTGGATACTAAGTTCTAAATTACTCTTAGTTTACTGATACTTATATCTGATGACTAATAACTATATTTGAAAGTCCTGATTCAAAGAGTTGGTCTGAGTCTATACTGAGTTGAGTAACTGTATCTGACAGTCCTGAATCTATAAAACTGAATTGAGTTCTATACTGAGATTGAATCTGAATCTAAAACTTTTGAAGGTAATCATCTAACCGACATACCCCAAATAAGATAACTAAATTGGGGTCCAATCTATAACCCAAATTGAAAGGGTCTCAGTATCATGCCACAAGTAAAGACAACTGGTTGTGGGGTAATTCCTAGTCTAGTGGGTGACCCATGAGATCAATCCTCACTAGCAGGTGATCCCTGAGTATGTCAGTCCTATCTGACAGGTGAAATTTTATAACCTATGCTGGCTACGTAGTTCTGGAACTTAGGGATTGCTTCTAGGGATCTTAGTCATAACTAATGGGTGAGCCCCCATCCCTAGGCTCGCTCGGTGCTGAATCCTACTCCCAACTGAAAGACACTGAATTGATTATATGAACTGGACTAGACCAATACTAAGTTCTCTAAGTACTAAACTGATTACTGACTAAATTTTGTGAACTAATTGAGTTTACTGAGTTCGAAATTGAATACTATTAAGTTCTGAACTGAATACTAACTGAACTGGACTGATACTGAGTCTACTAAGTTTTTTTTGAGTTTTGTAACTGACTGAGAGTTCTACTGATCGTGACATGACTGAGATTATTTCATAACTAACACTGGTTCTAGGTAAACAACTAAATTATCGAGTATTAAATACCCCCAGAACTCGATAGCATGAAAACAAAGGCATCATATGACCTTGCATAGCATAGAAATGCACACTTATTCATAATGCATCTATAGAGACATTTTATCAAACACTAGAATGGCATGAACTAGTATACATGCTAACATGAAATAATCTCACTATTTAATTCACATGAACAACTCATCAAACACTTAAAAGGCATTGTATATGCACATAGTACTAATCAACACATGAGCATCATAATTTCAAGGCTTTAACATGAATTCACATGATACTACATACACAATAATTGTTTGTACATAAATATTGCACTTAATTATGGAATAGAAACCCAATCAACATTATAATCATGAATACACTTGAATCCAAATCATGAGAATCATGAAATCAATTTACTTAAATTTTAAAAGAGTTTTTTGGACTTCAAGGGTGGAAAAAACCCTTGGATGAATACTTGACATACCTTAACAATTAAATGATGAAAGATTGATGGTAAGTTCTTGAGCCTTGAATTGAATTTGAAATCTCCTAGGGTTTGTTCTTGAGAGCAACTTGAGAGAAAAGAGTGTAACTTGCTTTGTGGGGGCTGAATTTTATGTTTTAGGGGTTGGGTGGAAGTGGAGAAAATGTCCCAAATACCCCTCTGAATACTGTTTTTAATTACTGAAAACTGGTTTAGCAACGCACAGATTTACGCATCAAGTCGAGTCCGCATCGGTTCACTGGAATTTACACTGGGAGCTGGAGAAAAATATTCATTGACGCGATGGGCGACGCGGCACGGCGAGATCGCATCGGTCCACTAGTTTGAGCTTTCAAATGTGTTTCAAACGAAAATCTGAAACTTGTCCGGGAACACCCATTGACCTTCCTAATCTTGATTCAACATAAAAACCATTATTTTAAGGTCATCAGGGTCGTGAAATAGAGTCTCCAACCTACGGAAGCTAAAACAAATTCTAAGTGTAAACACTTAGCTGAAATTTCTATGTCTAAGACCTCTTTTCAAGCTTTAACGGACTGAGTTAAGCTGAGAATTTTGCAGAATCTTACAAGTTTAGTCATGAATATGTACAATTTGTCATTTTTATTTGTGTACAAACAAGTATATGAATTAATTATATTTTCTTAAATTTAAAATATACAAATATGCTATTTGCCAGTTAATGCAAATATATTTTTAGTATTTACGTCAAATTTATCATTTGTATTTGTATGAAACAAGTGTCATTTGTATGCATATGATTCAAGTTATATAATATATATCATTTGTATTTGTATAATTTAACATTTGTATTTGTATTATTCAATTTGTATCAATAAAATACAATTCATATCAATAAATATAACTGCAAGTGTTTGTAGAAAGGAAAATAATAATTTTTTTTCAATTATTTAAAAGTACAACTGATGTTGTCAACTACAAACAAATGAAATTACAAATACAAATATAATATACAATTAACTTATAAATACAAAGACAAAATAGTTCTTTAAAAATATAAGTATATCGATGAAAATAGAATACAAATATAAATATAAATACAAATAAAATTAAACAACAAAATAAATATAATATGCAGTCAACTATAAAATACAAATACAAAATAGTTCTTTAAATACAAGTGCAAATTGTATAAAATATATATATGATGGTGCAAACTATAAAATACGAATACAAGTGCAAACTATAAAATACAAATATAAACGATAGAATACAAATACAAATACAAGTGTGAACTATAAAACGCAAATACAATACAATTATATCAATAAATATAAAAAATATAAATGATGGTGCGAATACAAATACAATAAGTGATTGTGGTACTTTTGTTATCATCCATGGCTTGTGCTTGACGTATTCATATTTTTTAAAAATAAAAAAATATAAAATATAACCAAAAAATGAAAAAGAAAAAATACAAAAAAATGAAAAAAAAAAACTGAAAGCAAGAGATAGAACAGGAAAAAAAAGCGAAAAGAAAAAAATAAAATAGGAAAAGAATAAGAAGAAAAAAATCAAAAAGAAAAAATGGGGAAAACACAAAAAAGAAAAAAAAAAGAGAAAAAAAATAAAAATAAGAAAAAATAAGAAGAAATAGAAATAGAAGTTAGAAATAAAAGAGAGAGAAAAATGAAAAGAAAGAATCGAAAAAAAAGAAAAAAAATAGAAAAAAATCAAATAGTAAAAAATATAAAAAAAAAGGAAAAGAAAAAAAGAAATGATGGTGAATACAAATTTAATAAGAGTGGTTATGATGTTTTTGTCATCATCTATGGCTTGTACTCGACGTAGCTATATTCTTTAAAAATACGTACAATCAAAAAAAAAGAAAAAAACATAAAAAAAAAAATAAAAAGGAAAAAGAAAAGAGAAGTAGAGACTATACATAGAAGAGAGAGAAAAAACAAAAAAGAGAGAAATTGAAGTTAGAGATAGAAGAGAAGAAAAAAAAAACTAAAAAGAAAAGAGAAAAAGAAAGGTTATGAATTGTAATTTGAAAATTAGGATAGGAGTACTTCCATTTTGCTGAAACATAGATTATATTCTGTAAGTGCACCATAAATAATAGCAATAATATTAGTATTTTAAGTTAATATTTAATTTTTAAGGTATACATAATAAAAAGAAAGACAAACATCGAAGAATATTAGGCTAATAAACATGTTCAACCTCAAGGCTAATATAACTTCTGACCTGCTTTATTATTCTGCTACAGTGTGACAATGGTTTTGATCTTAGATTTGAAGTTGCTGACTAGTGATTGGATATAGATTAATAATATAGATTAACAAATTAGCATTGGAGTTTCTTGTGAATCAAGATTTCAAATTTCGTTTAATTTGGTGTTGTAGAAAAGAAGTTGTCATTAAATGATTTTCAAGCTTTTGAACTTTCAAACTTGAAAAGTGGGTTTGTTGATTGAGGAGGAATCGAAGCTTAAAAATCATTGGGGTTTGTTCCCCAAGTCGTAGGGAAGTTAATCCTAAATTTGAGCAAATTTCAAATTGATTTGGAGGTGTTGGTATTAATGTGTGTTCTTGGTATTATTCTTGAAGAAGAAGGAATAAAAAGTATATTTGATCCAAAGTCTTCAAGTCACATAAAAATGCATTAAAAAGGACAGGCACTGAGTCATGGACGTATATGCCACGAGATTTATGAGCTAAGATGTTAAATCTATGCCTGATTGAATGTTAAGTTTATCACAACAAAGCATATGAACTTAAATGTTAAATCTATATGAGTTTAAATGTTATATTTATAAATGATTATGAATGCTAAGCTTCTGCATGAATTGGCCCATTATGTCACAGGCTACGTATCCTAGTTCCTAGAGAATGAATATACCAGATTATCACTATTTTCTATGATAAGGACTGTATTTCTATTGTTAAACTAAAAATGATTGCTTAACTATTAACTGGAAGTCGAAGACCAAAACCTTTCAAGAACTTTTTCAAAATATCCATTAACAGCTAGGTGATACCTAAATTGTGTCAAGTAGATATGTACTCGAAATTCGAATAGTTCACTTTTATTTCGACTTGATCCTATTCTGCCTTCCACACAAATTTTGAAGGTAGAGTTTTGGCTACATTCCGATTGATCTTGTCTAATCCAATGCCTTCCTATGGAGTATTTGACTCTTAAAATTTTTCAAGGAATATAACCGATTACATACATTTTTGCAAATCCAATTTTTGAAGGTTTGTTACAGGTTCTTCAATCATGAATTCAAAATGTTATTGTGCTGAAGTAACTTATCTATGATCACAAAGTGATAGTAGGTCATGCTGATCAATACCTCAAAAATAGAAATAAGTTTTTAACATTTTTTACCAAGTCAGGACAAAGGAGAAGGATTTTTTTAGAAGTTATTCTTCATAAATATGAACCATACAAAACCTGTAAACTAATTATGAGAAGAGCTCTATGTCCCACTATTATTGCATATTCCCATCCCGTAGAGCCTTTTCTTTTTAATAATAAAGATATATATATATATATATATATATATATATATATATACACATATATCAAGTAGTCCTTACATGGCATGGAGGGCTAGAACCCATGCTCGAAGAGCTTAAACAGATAAACTCGAGGTGGCTCGGTAAGGCCCCCTAGGTACCATAATAGAAATAGGTAGATTAGAAGTAGTACTTTTTATATTTCCACAAGAAGATAAGGAAAATATTATGCTAGTACTAGTTTTTCCTTCTTTATCTTCCTTTAGAGTACGCAACACAGCCGGCGGTAGGTACCAAATACAAGTAGTTAATAACCTGATACAAACTAAACTATGAAAACAAACACAAAGTGCGGAAACCGAAAGATAATAAAAAATGATAAATAAATAGATACAAGAAGAGGAAATGTAAGCAAACCAAAGTTATATTAAACCAATGACCCTCAAAAGTTAAACCTACAGCAAGCACCTAACTCCTACGATGACCTCGACTGAAATTAATTTACTTGCAACAAACATTTATCAAAGTTCAACAAAGCTTCTGACACACTTAAAAGCACTACAAGTGTATATTTCATCAACAATCATCTAAGGAAGAAAAGAGAAATCCAAGTAATTTATCGCTATGGGCTATTTATTACAAAATAGGCCCAAAAGTGACCCTAAAAGCCTAGTAGTGAACTGTCCAATTCTTCTAAGCTCCTTCCTATTGCTGATTGGTCATATGCATTGCCAAAATAGCCTCACAATTTTTGATCATCATGGTGGATCACAAGATTTCTCTTCATCTCTAAAGCTTTGCTAATTACCTTGATTGAGAATCTTTAATGTAATTCAGCTTGTATCATCCAAAAATCTTAAAAGCACTCATAAGTTTATCTTTCATCAAAAATTATATAAGGAAGAAAAGACAAATCCAAAATCCTAGCTATTTATAGCCATGGTCTATTTATTATAAATAGGCCTAAAAGTGACCCTAAAAGCCTAGTAGTCAACTGTCTGATTCGGCTGAGCTCCACCCCATCGCTAATTGGTCATATGTATCAGAAAAATGGCTTATTCACTTCCAAATCATCATGGTGGATCACAAAACTCTTCTTCATCTCTAAAGCTTTGGAAATTACCTTGAGCAAATGTTTGGGGTAATTCGACTTGTACCATTCTCTCTTTCTTAAAGAGAATTTTCCCTTAAATTCAATAGACCATAACTTTCAAGATCATATTTCTCGAGAAAGTCCTTGGAGTTGGGGAATTTCATGACTTTCTTAGCCGATTTAAGAGGACCACTAACCTCTCCTTATTGAGGCAAGACCTTTTCAATTAATGCTTTATTGGCAAGCATATTTGGGACGTTGACATGCCCATCACATGGGCCCTTTACGTCCTCTACATCCTTATCAAAGTTTTAAGCCCTTCTAATATACCCTTCCTCATGCTCCATTTCCTCCTTGTAGTAGGATTATCTTCTCAAAGTATGATAATCCTTCAAGTAGGACACTTACTCATTCGATGACCCCCTCCTTGATATTTAAAATATTGGGTATCCTTAAGATTAGGATTACCTACTTCTCTAGTGGGATACCTTGGAGCATTCTTCTCAATAGGTTTCTTCTTAAAAGAATTCTTAAACTCAGAGCCTTGACTCCAAGTTGAGGAAATTTGATTTCCCTCCTCAGGTTTGATGGCTTTCTTTGCCTTGATATCTCGCTCAACATCAATAGTCGCTTCTAAAAGATCATGCATATGGGCAAACTTATGTGTTGATATTTTAGAGGCAATTTCTTGATTCAACCCTAATTTGAACCATATCTTGGTGTGTTAGTCCTCCTCGATGTAATTAAGCATCAAGAGCAGGTTTTGGAATTTTCCATAAAATGCCTCAACACTTTTGTCTTCTTATCTCAAATTGTACAACTTAGTAAGCAAACCTTATTTATACCTCTCCGATACATACCTAGCCCTAATAATTACCTTCATTACCTCCCATGGAGTATAATGACCTTCATACAGAACCCATGTATTCTCTTAGACGATTCGTACTAAGTCAAGGCATATACTTCAAATTGGGAAATGACATATGTTCTCTTCTTAACTTTAGGCAAATCATTAGCTTGGAAGATTATATCACATTATGAATCCTATTTGAGATATTGTAATACCCCACAATATCATAGGCAAGCTTTTAGCTATTCGTTATATGTTTAAAGGCCCCAAACTGATTATTATACACTAGAGACAAGTGGCATGGCCATTTTAACAACCTTAAGATTTTGAACATTTTATTTTTGGCCTTTTCTTGTTCAAAACATTTATTTTTGATTTGAAATATGTTTAGAAATGTTAAAAGGGTCATCCAAGAGAGTTTTACAATTTTTGAAAGAGGTTCACAGTGATTTTGGACAGTCGAGGCAGAATACCTCCACATTTTGGTCATATCACGGAGGCAACCCTGCACAATAAGCAATATGGCACAAATTCAGTGTGCCTCCAAGATAAGCAACACATCACAGAGGCTAACCTCAGTGATAGGCAGCGTGTCACGGAGGCTGTGTAAAATCATTCAGTCTTTTTTTAGGTTAAACGGCCTTTTGGTCCTTCCCTCTTCTTTAAACATCCAATTCACGACCAAGAACCCCAAATAAGCATAACTTACCCCTTCCTCAATCAATTGACATCATTCATTCCTCTCCCACTCTCAAGAACAAAAGCAAGGTTTTTCTCCCAAGAATTCACCCTTCCAAGGTCTTAATTCCAAGTTTTCTTCAAGAAGACAAGAGATTCAGGTATGTGGAATATTCATCAATGAGTTCCTTTCACCTATTGAGTCCTAAGAATTCCCTATTTTACAAGCATAAACCCCTTTTCCTCTTTTTATGAAATCTCAATGTCAAATATGAATTTACTCAATTCTCTCTTAATAGTTTTGAATACAAACCATAAGAAAGTGTTTCCCCATGTGAATTATGTTTATATGTTCTTGATAATCTCAGTCACCCATATTATGTTCAGTTGATACCATGTAACCTATTAATTTATAAATTGTCTATCTCATAATTTCCCCATCATCATTTTGAATAGTTGTTTTAATCTATACTGGTGGGTTATGAATATCGATACCTAGGAAAATAATGCTTGTCATTGTTATCAGGTTACAAATCATTCAGATTAGGCTTGTATCACTAAATTTTAAGTATTATATCATGTTAGATTCAAATAAATATCAGTGTCAATAATCTAGAAGTAACACTTAGCACCAAGTGAAAGCAGGGATGGCAGCTCCCTTATTAGTTAGGCATGAGTCATTAGTAGCAGTCCATAAGTCCCAAACCTATGGTACCACTTTAGATTATGAGGGGTCGCCCATCAGTAGAGGCATGATACCCTATCCTTTGGGACATCATTTTAGTGGATCCACATCATCCATGTTTTGGTATATTCAGTAAGGTATCAGCACCCTTCCAATTGAGGTTATAGGTTATGCCCTGATTTTGCTTAGGTTGAGGTATGTCAGTTGTAGTTATCTCCCACAGTCTCAGTTTAGTATTCATACCACATCATCTCAAGTTTGCATGATCAAGTGTTTACTTTATCAGTTATTCAGTTTTACATATTATTTCAGCACATATTTTACTTGGTCTTGCATTCGTTTTACAAGTTCATGCATTCATGCTCAATACTTATATGTGTTTCATTTATTCCCATCTCACATACCATTATATTCAAAGTACTGACCGCATACTTTCTTTTGTGCTATATTGAGTTTCCTTCATATTTACCATCCTTCCATCTATATTCGGCATCCTTTCCTTCATGTTTGATATACCTTCTTTTATTGCATTTATATGTTGTCCCAACTCCATGATGACCTCCACTAAGATATTAAAGCTTACACTACCTGAAGTAGTTCGGATCTCATATCCCAGTGCCACAGTGCCTATCCGTAAGATACTCAAGACAACTGACAAAAAAGGTTAATGTTAGTGAAATCAAAAATCATAACCAGTAGTATTTTCAGACTTGAATTGTATCACAATTAGCTCCACTAAGTTGAACTTTTCTTATTTCCATTGGTATACAATGTGTCAATATTATTCTCTTAGCTAGAATAGATTCTTGTTAAGATAAGAATAGACGACTTGATTAAAGCTAAAGCACTTGAATCAAATAAGTTAACTAAGAAATAAAAGATAAAATCACACAAAGAAAAGAACATGAAATAAAGAACGAACTTAATACTAATCGTCTCACAATTAGCTTCACTAAGTTACATTTTTCTTGTTTCCATTGGTATATGATGTGTCAATTTTCTTCTTTCAGCTAGAAGGGATTCTTCTTAAGATAAGAATGGACAAATTGATTAAAGCTAAAGGACTTGAATCAAATAATTTAACTAAGAAATAAAAGATAAATGCACATAAAGAAAAGAACAAGAAAGAAAGAACAAACTCAACGCTAATTGACAATCAAGTAAGATCAATCACTAGTTCAAAACTAGTTTAGGGATCAAAGAAATAATTACTAACCAAGAAAAGAAATTAAGATGATAGAACCTAAGATTGATGGGATAACATGATGTTTGGATTAGTCTTGAGTCGGTTCTTTCCTTATAGTCCTTTGTTTTGAATGCTTTTAGCTTTTATTTCTTAATTAACTTCTTTGACTCAAGTCCTTTAACTTTAATAGAGTCGTCCATTCTTATCCTAACAAGAATCTATTCTAGTTGAGAGAAGCAAATTGACACTTCATATACCAACATAAAGTTCAACTTAGTTAAGTTAATTGTGAGACAAACCAAGTGTAAAACACTTGTGGTTGTGAGTTTTGATTTCACTAACATTAGGTTTTGTCTGTTAGGTTGTGTAAGACCCCGTAAAGTACTAGTTCATTTCAGTCCTTTATAGTATGCCAAAAGAGGTCCCAGACATAGAAAATTTTAGCTAAGTGTTGACACTTAGTCTTACTTTTGGCCTCGATATTTCAATGGTATCATTTACAATCTTTCTAGCCTTAGATTGTCAATTTTTTAAATTTATTCATGATCAGGGTTATCTATAGTTCATCTCGGGTGAGTTTTAGAATTTCTTAACATCGTTTGAGTCACGTTGGATAACCAAAATAGCAAGCCAATGCGATCAGGATGTGTAGCGTTGGCTATCGCTTCGTCACCATCGATACGATGCATTGGTAATTGTGTCAATACCATCGATGCATCGCCTATCGCATCACTTAGCATTTTTTTACCTCATTTAATCTCGAGTCCAGAAAGGTATTTCAATCTTTTCCCCTTACTTTAACATGGGATTTAGGTCCCAAAACAACATTTTTGCCTCATTTATCATAATTTTCTAAAAATCAAAAGCATTCCCTTTCAAGAACAAACAGTATCCCCTTTAATATTCAAGTTCAATTTACAAGAAATCCCTTAATAACTTCCAAGAATTCATCAATCAAGGTATCTTTAGGTGTTCATCCTTAGGTGTCTTCTACCCTTGGAGTACAAGAATCCTTTTTCAAACACTTGGATTATGATTTATATTCTTGAATGGAATTATTCTTATGTATGTGATGTTGTGCGGATTTCAAGTCAATAATTATTTAAGTTTCATGTGAATTAATTAGAATGCATGTTGATTTATGTAACCCCCATGTTTAATCTTTGAATTTTGATATTGAATATAGTAGTCATGATATTCATACATTACTCATTCTCTTGTATAAGAGTTATGTATCCAAGGTGTTTGATAAAATGTCTATGTGAAAGAATTATTCATGATAACCTATGTGTGATGCTTTTTGAGTTGAGATATGATTTCATGATCTATGCTATCAAGTCCTGGGGGTTTTGTATACCCGAAATTAGTTGTTGTTTAGTCTCTGGTTAGAATAGAAGGATTTTGTAGTATCCCGAATGGCCAGTCAATAGAATCAGTATGATTTTAGTCAAGCCTAGTACAGTCTAGTGATCAGTTAAGTGTTGATTCAGTTAAGAGTAGGATTCAGCACCGAGCAAACCCAGGGATGGGGGCATTCCTATCAGCAGAGGGTTTGACCCTTAGTAGCAGTCCCTGCATTACAGAACTACATAGCCAGCTACAGTAAATCGTCTTCCTACCAAACAAGGGTTTACGTAACCATATACATATCATGAGTCTTCCTACTAGATTAGGGTTGACCCATCACCTATTATTAACCCATGGCACGGTGCTAACACCCTTCCAAATGGGTTATAGGTTTGACCCCAAATCAATCCATAATTGGGGTATGTCAATTAGATATTCACTCCCACAGTTACAGTTTCAGTAATCAGTATCCAGTATTCAGCATTAAGTGCAGAACTAAGTTTAGTTCTACACGATCTTGACTTATAGTTATTAGTTATTCAGTTGTCAAAAACTCAGTACTTTAGCTTTAAACTAATTTAGATAGATAATATATGCTTGGTATTGCATGTTCAGTACTTACAGTATTCCCAATCTTATATATACTCTCATCCAGTTATTTAATAATATTTAGATATTATTCTCATACACGTGAACCCATGCATATTAGCGTAACCTCACCTAGCATACCAGTACATTTAAAGTACTGACGCATACTTTTTTTCATACTATGATATCTCATATCATAGGTTTGAACGCTCGGGTTCCTGACCATACTTTGTTAGATTCAGTTGATCAACTGCAGCTACAGTAGTGAGTCCTCATCCATCGAGGGCATGACACTTAGTTAGCCACTTCGCTACTCATAGTATTTTAGCTTTATAGTTACTTCCAGATAGCAGTTATAAGTTAGTTGGGGCATGTCCCATCAACTCTTTTATTTCAGATGTTTAGAGGCTTTTAGACACTAATAGTTAGCAGTTATTCTACTGATGTACTCAGTATTGATTTAGTTTTATGAACCTTATGGCATTTTTAGTTTTACTTCTGCATATGTTTTCATAATTATTATTCAGTGCTCTCAGCAGGTACCAGTCATGGGTTAGCTTATGGTCCTTTGGGATTGTAAGCACCGTGTGATGCCCAGGGTGTAGTCTCGGGGTGTTACAAACTTGGTACCAGAGCCTAAGGTTCTAAAGTGTCCTAGGGAGTCTGAGAGTTACGTCGAGTAAAGTCTTGGGCATGGGTGTGTAGCGCGCCATACTTATGGACGGGAGGGTATAAAATGTTTTTAGGAAAAATTCCCTTCTTTCAGTGTTCATATTGTGCGAGTGAGCATGATCTCAAGTTAAACTCTCTTTCTAATCTAACTTTTCCTTCCCTTTACAAAACATGCCTTTGAAAAAGACTAATGAAAGAAGAACTGAGAACCAGCCAACACCTCCACTCGTTCAGGAAGATCCCCGGAATGAGCACGTTTCACATACAGAATTCAGAGCAGCTTTCACCACTCTAGCCCATTATGTGGCAGATCAAATGTTCGACCAGTTGCTATTCAGTCCAACCCAGTGGCGAATACTACTACAGCTAAAATTCGGGACTTCACCTGAATGAACCCTCCTTTATTTTTAGGGTCGAAGTTTGAAGAGGACCCACAGGAATTCCTTTACATGGTGCAGAAGGAAATAGACATTATGGGGTAACTACTAGTGAGAGTGCTGATTTAGCTACCTATCAGTTGCAAGATGTAGCTCATACATGGTTTAAGTAGTGAAAGGTAGAAAGAGGCACAGATATAGGGCCTATAGAATGGGAAGAGTTTGCTACTGCCTTCTTATATAGGTTCTTTCCATTGGAGTTGAGAGAGGCTAAGGTATTAGAGTTCATCAACCTAAAGTAGGGCAACATGAGTGTGAAAGAGTATTCTCTCAAATTTACTCAGTTGACTAGGTATGCTCCTCATGTGGTAGCTGATAGCAGGTCTAAGATGACAAAGTTTGTGTCAGGGGTATCTGACAATGTGGTCAAGGAGTGTAGGACTGTAATGCTGATTAAGAAAATAGACTTGTCTAGTTTGATGGTCCATGCTCAATAGATTGAGGAAAAAAATACTAAGAAGAAAGAGAGGGAGAATAAGAGGGCTAGAATAGGTAGCTTCAATTTTTCTCAGCCAAAGTCAGAAGGTGGTAACCATCCTCAGTTTTGCCCAAAATATTCTGTCCCAGCTACGTATTCACTAGTGTGCCATTTCCCAAATTCAGGAATGATAATAAGGATAGGGTGCTAGTCTCTAAACCTCAGGTTAGTGTAAACAGTGCCCGAACAAATCCTCTTTGTCAGAAGTATAGTAGAAACCATCAGGGTGTCTGCAGGGCTGGTAGTGATGGGTGTTTCGAGTGTAGTAACTCGGGCCATAGGATCAAAAAATGTCCTCAGGTGGGTTCGTAGAGTCAGCATAACCATCCCCCAGTTTAGTTCGGTCACCTATCTCAGCAAGATGCCGCTTCCAGTGCCACTAGTAGGCAGCGGACAAATAGTCTCTATGAACTTCAGTCCCAACAGGATCAAGAGAGTTCTCCTGATGTAGTTACTGGTAAGTTGTAAGTTTTTCACTTATATATTTATACTTTGTTAGATCCTGAAGCTTCTCTGTCTTTGTAACTCCTTACATAGCCATCAATTTTGAAGTCAGTCCCGAAATCCTAACATAGCCTTTCTCAGTCTCTACCCCAATGGGTAATTCTATCATAGTTTGGCGGGTATACAGGAACTGTCCAATTTGGCAACTCAAAAAGTTACTTCAGTAGACCTTGTAGAGCTAAAAATGATGGATTTTGATGTCATTCTCAGCATGTATGGGCTCCATTCATGCTATGCTTCAGTTGATTGTAGAAATAGAGTTTTTTATTTTCAGTTCTCGAATAAACCTATCCTAGAATAGAGGGGTAGTACTTCAGCACTTAAGGGTCAACTTATTTCATACATTAGAGTGAGAAAAATAATATCCAAGGGGTATGTCTATCATCTTGTTTGAGTTAAAGACTCTAGTACTGATACTCCTAATCTTGAGTTAGTTCCAGTCATAAGTGAATTTCTAGATGTGTTTCCCGAAGATCTCCCTGGAGTTTCTCCTGAAAGGGAAATTGGCTTTGGAATAGACCTTCTTTTTTATACTCCGCCCATCTTTATTTTTCCATACAGAATGGTTCCAGATGAACTTAAAGAGTTGAAAGAATAGTTGAAGGACCTCTTAGACAATGGGTTCATCAGGACCAACGTATCTCCTTGGGGCGCACCAGTTCTATTCGTGCATAAGAAAAATGGTTCTCTTAGAATGTGTATCAACTACCGTAAGTTGAACAAAGTCACAATCAAGAATAAATATCCACTTTCTAGAATCAATAACTTGTTTGACCAACTTCAGGGTGATAGTTACTTTTCTAAGATAGACCTTAGATCCAGCTATTATTAGCTCAGAGTTAGAGAATGTGACATTTTGAAAACACCTTTCAGAACCCGATATGGTCACTTTGAGTTTCTAGTCATGTCATTTGGTCTTACCAATACCCCAGTAGCTTTTATGGACCTGATGAACCGCGTGTTCAAGCAATACTTGGATATGTTCATCATAGTCTTCATCGATGATATTCTTGTCTACTCCTGCAGTGAAAATGACCATGCAGACCATCTTAGAATAGTATTGCAGAATCTCAGAGCCCATCAATTGTTCGTCAAATTTAGTAAATACAAATTTTGGCTAAGGTCAGTAGCTTTTATTGGTCACATAGTTTCCCGTTATGGTATTAGAGTTGATTCTTAAAAGACCGAAGCAGTGAGAAACTAGCCCATACCCATCTCTCCATCAGATATTAGGAGTTTCTTGGGTTTGGCTGGCTGTTACCGATAATTTGTTGAAGGATTTTCATTTATTGCATCCCCCATGTACAAATTTACTCAGAAAAAAGTTAAATTTTAGTGGTTCGATTCTTGTGAGAAGAGTTTTTAAGAGTTAAAGACTCGAATCACTACAGCCCCAATTTTGACTTTGCTAGACGGTTTAGATGGATTTTTTGTATATTGTAAAGCTTTCATAGTTGGCTTGGGGTGTGTTTTGATGCAGAGGGGTAAGGTGGTGTCCTATGCCTCTAGACAGCTTAAGCCCCATGAGAAGAATTATCCCACCCATGATCTGGAGTTAGCAACTATTCTGTTTGCCTCAAAGATTTGGAGGCACTATTTGCATGGGGTGCATGTTAATATATTCACAAACCATAAAAGCCTACAATATATGTTTTCATAGAAAGACCTAAACTTACATCAGAAGAGGTGGTTAGAGTTGTTGAAAAACTATGACATAAGTGTTCTGTACATCCGGTCAAGGCCAATATAGTGGAAGATGCCCTCAGTAGGTTGTCCATGGGTAGTTTTACTCACGTTGAAGATGGCAAGAAGAAGTTAGTTTAGGAAGCTCATCAACTTTCCAGACTAGGTATCCATTTATTTTATTCGGCTGAGGGTAGTGTTTGGGTGCAAAATAGTTTAGAGTCTTCTTTAGTTTCTGAGGTAAAAGGAAAGCAAGACAGAGATCCTATTTTACTTAAGCTGAAAGAGTCAGTCAGAGACCAGAAAGTAGATATTTTCTCCCAAGAAGAAGATGGTGTGTTGCGTTGTCAGGGTAGGCTATGTGTTCCATATGTAGATGACGTGAGACAGTGAATTCTTGCTAAAGCGCATGGTGAATGTTACACTATTCATCCAGGGGCCAGGAATATGTACTGTGATCTGTGGGAAATCTATTAGTGGAGTAGGATGAAGAGGGATATTGTAGAGTTTGTAGTTAAGTGCTCCATGTGTTAGCAGGTTAAGATTGAACATCAGAAGCCTAAGGGGTCTATGCAGGAATTCAGTATTCCCACTTAGAAGTGGGAGGGAGTTAACATGGATTTCGTGACAGGTTTCCCTTGTACTCATCGACAACATGATTCGATTATGGTCATTATGGATAGGATAACCAAATCAGCCCATTTTCTTGCCAGTTCATACTTCTTATTCAGACGAGGACTGTTCTAGGCTCTATATCAGAGAGCTGGTTAGGTTACACAGTGCACCATTGTCCATCATTTCATATAGGGGTATGCAGTTCACCTCTCACTTTTGTAAATCCTTCCAAAAAGGTCTTGGTACCCAAGTCTATCTTAGTATAACTTTTCACCCTCAGACAGATGGTCAAGCAGAAAGGACCATTCAGACTCTAGAGGATATGTTGAGAGTGTGTCATTGACTTTAAGGGTAGTTGGGATGACCACTTAGCTTTGATTGAGTTTGCATATAATAACAGCTATCATTCCAGTATTCAAATGGCTCCGTTTGAGGCTCTGTATGGAAGGAGATATAGGTCTCCGATTAGTTGGTTTGAGGTAGGTGAAACTGCTATGATAAGTCCTAACTTAGTGTTTGATGCTTTGGAGAAAGTTCAATTAATCAGGGAGAGATCAAAACAACCTAGATCTAACAGAAATCTTATACAGGTGTGAGGAGAAAGGATCTCGAGTTCGAGATTGATGACTTTGTGTATTTGAAAAATATCTCCCGTGAAGGAAGTGAAGAGATTTGATAAGAAGGGGAAGCTTATCCCCCGATATGTTGGTCCTTTTAGGATTCTGAGTCATTTTAAAAGTTAGCCTATGAACTTAAGCTGCCTGCCGACTTAGCATCAGTGCACCCAGTGTTTCATGTCTCCTTGATAAAGAAGTGCATAGGTGACCCAGCAGTTCTAGTCCCCGTAGAGAGTATAGACGTTCAGAATAGTCTTTCTTATGAAGAAGTCCTAATCGAAATCCTTGATCATCAGACTCGCAGACTAAGGAATAAAGAAGTTCCCTTGTTCAAAGTTCTTTGGTGAAAGTAGTCTATTGAGGGAGCCACTTGGGAAGAAAAAGAGGACATGCGAACCAAGTACCCTCATCTCTTTTCCACGAACTCAGACTCAGCCTAAGGTAATAGTCTTTCTTAGATTTACTCTATCTATGCTTAGTTTCATCTGCATATCATTCCCATATCATTCATGCATTCATAGATCAATTTAGTCATGTGTCGTGTCTCAAGATTCAGTCATGTTTTATCTATGCATGTCAGTATAGTCACGGTACCTCAGTGCCTCTCAACTCAATCAGTCTCATTCAAGGATGAATATTCCCAAGAAGTAGATATTGTAAGACCCCATAAAATCCTAGCCCATTTTAGTCCTTTATAGCATGCCAAAAGAGGTCCCAGACTTAGAAAATTTCAACCAAGTGTTGACACTTAGTCTCATTTTTGGCCTTGATATTTCAATGGTATAATTTATGATCTTTTCATCCTTAGATTATCAATTTTTTAAATTGATTCATGATCAGAGTTATCTATAGGTCATCTCAGGTGAGTTTCAAAATTTTTGAAAATCATTTGAGTCACGTTTGGATGACTAAAATAGCAAGACAATGCGATCAGGACACATCACGTTGGCTATCATATCATCACCATCGACGTGATACATCGGTAATCGCATCGATACCATTGACGTAGTGCGGCGCCTATCGCGTCACTGGGTATTTTTTAGCTCATTTAATCTAAAGTCCATAGGGTTATTTCAGTTATTTTTTTCCCTCACTTTAACACGGGATTTAGGTCCCAAAACAATATTTTTGCCTCATTTATCACAATTCTCTCAAAATAAAAAGCATTTTCTTTCAAGAACAGACCCTAGCCCCTTTAACATTCAAGTTCAATTTATAAGAAACCCCTCAATAACTTCCAAGAATTCGTCAATCAAGGTATGTTTAGGTGTTCATCCTTGGATTTCTTCCACCCTTGGAGTTAAAGAATCCTTTTTCAAACACTTAGATTATGATTTATATTCTTGAATGGAATTATGTGCATGTATATGATGCTGTGTGGATTTTATGTTAATAATAATTTGAGTTTCATATGAATTAACTAGAATTCATGTTGATTTATGTAACCCCCATGTTTAATCTTTGAATTTTGGTGTTGAATGTGGTAGTCATGATATTCATCTATGGCTCATTATCATGTACAAGAGTTATGTATCCTAGGTGTTTGACAAATGTCTATGTGAAGGAATTGTGCATGATAACCTATGTGTGATGCTTTTTGAGTTAAGATAGGATTTCATTATCTATGCTATCAAGTCCTGGGGGTATTGAATACCCGAAATTTAGCTGTTGTTTAGTCTCCAGTCAGAATAGAAGGATTTTGTAGGATCCAAACAATAGCAAATAGTCAGTCAATAGAATCACTGTGAGTACAGTCTAGTGATCAATTCAGTGTTGATTTAGTTAGGAGTAGGATTCAGCACCAAGCAAACCCAGGGATGGGGGTATTCCTGCCAGCAGAGGGTTTGAACCTTAGTAGCAGTCTCTGTGTTACAGAACTACATAGCCAGCGTAGGGTAAATCATTTTTCTGCCTGACTAGGGTTGACATAACTATATACATCTCATGAGTCTTCCTGCCAGATTAGGGCTGACCCAGCTCTTGTTGTCAACCCGTGGCACGGTGCTAACGCCCTTCCAACTGGGTTACAGATTGGACCCCAAATCAGTCCATAATTGGGGTATGTTGGTTAGATGATAACTTTCACAGTTACAGTTTTAGTATTCAATATTCAGTAATCAGTATCCAGTATTCAGTATTTAGTACAGAACTCAGTTCAGTTATACACAATCATCACTTACAGTTATCAATTATTCAGTTATCAAAAACTCAGTACTTTAGCTTTAGACTAATTCATACAGACGATATATTCTTGGTATTGCATATTCAATACTTACAGTATTCCCAGTCTTGCATATACTCTCATCCAGTTATTTCATGATATTTAGTTATTATTCTTATCCACATGAACCCATGCATATCATCCTAACCTCACCTAGCATACCAGTACATTCAAAGTACTGATGCATACTCTTTCTTTACGCTATGATGTCTTATATCATAGGTTCAAATTCTCAAGTTCCTGACCTTACTTAGTCAGATCCAGTTGATCATCCGCAGCTACAGTAGTTAGTCCTCATCCATCGAGGGCATGACACTTATTTAGTCATTTTGTTATTCATAGTATTTTAGCTTTACATTTACTTCTAAGCAGCAGTAGTAAGTTAGTTGGGCCTGTCCTATCATCTCTTTTATTTCAGATGTTTAAAGGCTTTCAGACACTAATAGTTAGCAGTTATTCTGAAGATGTACTTAGTATTGATTCAGTTTTATGAACCTTATGGCATTTTCAGTTTTACTTCTACATATGTTTTCTTGATTATTATTCGGTGCTCTTAGTAGGTACCAATCATGGGTTAGCTTGTGGTCCTTTGGGATTGTAAGCACCGTGTGACGCCCAGGGTGTAGTCTCAAGGCATTACAGGTTGATTGTGTTTTTTATAGGTTCCATAGCATCGGGAGATGAGATCCAACCTATTTTGGGTAGGTCAAGCTTTGATACCTATGTGGAGGTCATCATGGGGTTGAGTCAAGATATAAATTCTATGAAAGAAGATATGTCATGGAGAAGATGATGACGAATATTGATAGAAGAATGGTAAATGTATAGGGTAATCTTAACTCCTTAAACTCAACTCCTCTGGGGATTCTCCAAGCATCCTCAAGTGGGCACGCACAAGATATATCCACTACTGTCACTCCTAGAACTTGACACCACAAGATCTATCCTTCCCCACAAGGCAATATGTCAATACCTACTACTACTGCTATTGATCAAACACTATAAAATCCTACTACAATTTAACCTACCTCGATAAATTCCCCAAAATCCACCACTCAAACTCTACAAATTCCTAACCCACCCTATCAAGTACCATAAAACCAAGTACCAATCAACAAAATGGCCCATATATTAAACCCAAAAGGTCTTAATCCACTATATTACCTACCTTATAAAGCGACACAAGGCCAAATACTGCCCTATCAAACACAACAAAACCTAAATCCATCTTACCAAGCTCCACTTAACCAAATTCCACCCAACCAATGCGTAGGAGTTCAAGGATATTTTGAGGCACATGTAGAAGGAGGTTATGTAACACCATAAATTTCTAAGCTAAGACTTGAATTGTTCTTTAAATGCATATAAAATTTAATCCAACTATTTCTAATGACCATATAAGACCCTTTACCTCTATGTAAGTGTTAAGATCAATTCCTTAGTATGTCAAAGAGCTTTGGATATGAATTGAGGTCATAAGGAATCTCTGGCATAAAGTTGAGTGAATGCTTTCATACCAATTGAGTTTTAGTATGATATTACACTAATGTCAACTTTAAATGATCGTTAATCCTATAATATGAAGGGTTTTATAGCTCAATACCCACTAAATTAAATGTTTTAAGTCTTCTTTCTAATTCTATTAATCATTCGTAGCTCATTTTAGTGAGATGTTATCCCAAGTGTGCCTTGGGTAGTGCTTGGTGGAGTTGGTGAAAGGGAAATCACTGGAAGCATCCGTGTTGGGATGTACAACACAGAGAATCCTTCTAAGTGTTAAAATTTACTTTTCTCTTAATAAATTAGGGTCAGACTACTTATTTCACCTCATGTAACTTTCTCAATCCGTTTTTAATCTTCAAATTTGTCCCAAAACAATTATAATCACCTCAAAAACCTCACCCCTCTTCTCTCCAAATTTAAGAACTCAAAAGGGTTATTCAAATCTCAAGGCTCCAAAGCTCTGATGTTCAAGAAGTCTTCTAAGAATCAAGGTTTTCACCAAGAAATCTTCTAATTTGAAGTATGTGGGACTTCAATGAGAGTTTTTTTTTGCTCTCATGCCCAAAACCTTATAAATTTTAGATTTATAACTTTATGATTTCATGATTTGGGATTTATGCCTAATTATGCATATTTTCTTGAAAGTCAATTTATTTATGTTAATATATGATTTTAGTTCTTGCTAAAGTGATTATGCATGAAGTTTTACAAGTTTTTCCTATTCCCAAAATTTAGACAATGATATAATATGATTTGAGAGATTTAAAATTATTTTAGTACTACTTGACATATTATGAACACATGATCCCAAAATTCATTAAAAAGTGAGTATGACTAATTTTGGTATTTTAAAACATTAGTTTTCTTAAAGATTTGTGATTTGTTTAACTAAGGTTAATACCCAAATTGCATGATTTAAGAAGTATTTATCCTCTTATGGTATTATGTACTTTATCTTTGTTGAATTTCTGAAATACGTGATAAATTTATCATTGTTAACATGATTTAAATCCATGACTTATGACTTATTAGCTTTGCATGAATTGACCCTATAGTCTTATTTTAAGCATGAAATATCAAGAAATTTCTCACGATTACATGAACCAATAAAAGAAGCTTAATTATCAGGACCAGGGTCCCAAGTTTAATTTAAAACTAGTTTCATGAAAATTTCCTACAATATGTGCAGTTAATATATTTTTGAGAATAGTATTTAGCACCGAGTAGACTGGGGTTCAGCGCACCCAAGTCCCATACCTGTGTTGCCTGCGTAGGTTTATTTATCCCTCCTTGTTTGGGCATCAGTTTGTGATCATATAGGCTCAAATTCTATACCGATGGAAAGGTAAAAAACAACCCTCCTGAATATGAGTTGGACGTTGGAATCAATGGTTTCTCACATGGTTTATGCCGATTAAGAGAAACTCCCACAGAAATAATTTTACATAGTTAATGTGCTTGACCCTTATTTTTACTTAGTTTGAGTTTTCTAATGTGATTTTTGTTATGCTTCCATCATGTAGATTATGAATCTATAATTTGGGTCTTGTAATTTAACTCAGTATATTTTTTAATCTATTCATCCCCAGTTAAACTAGTTTGTACTATCACGATCCAAACAACGTGAATGGTACCCTCCTAATTTTCTGATTGGAGAACTAATAACCCCGAAAGCATTAACCTATATTTAGAGAAATAGAAGGAAACTATCCCATTAATAGTTTTAAGATCATTCAGTCCAACAACTTAATAAAAAATAGAAATAAATACTAAAATAAAATCACTCCTTGAATCCGCTAGTAGGTGCACCAAAATATACTAAGAATGTCAAGAAGGGTATGCAACCCTGGAAACTAAGGGAAAGTGCATAATGTCCAAATAAAGATCGATGAAATAAAGGAAATCTTTCATTGTAGCTCGAATAAGCTGCTCACCCCTAAAATCTGGATCATACGCTAGATTCACAATTAACGTCTTGCAAGAGCTGCTAGAATATGTGCCCCACACATAAAAAGTAAAAATAGGTGTACTATGAGCACACAAGGTATAGTATGAGCACACAAGAACAATAGTGTTCTGGTAGGGTCATTTTGACAACCCAAGATGAGAATATAAACATTTAACCAAAACATCATTCAACAAGTTAATCCATGCTCATTCTAACCTACACCTAGTGAATGTATCAAATAAGCAGTTTAGGATTCTCAAGCAACAAGGCAAACAATTTTCAACTAAGTCAAGTAAGTCAAGCCAAACCAAATCAAGTCAAGACAAGCTATGGAATAACACAACATATAAATATATATACCCGATTCATTCATGGAACCTTCAATATCACTTGAACCTTATACATACACATTGTAGGTATCATAACCACCCTCTAGTTATAACCTGCAGGGGATAAATTTTATCCATGTACCGAAACCCTAGACTTAAGTGTGTACCAACCTTATTCCACCCATAAGCGAGAGAATATTCAAATACCAAAGCATTCCTCATTTAAACATAAGGTAGGTCAAAATCATAAGCGAGAGAATATTCAAATACCAAAGCATTCCTCATTTAAACTTAAGGTAGGTCAAAATCATACAACAAGATAAAATTATTGAATTGACCACACCAAACAACATATACTAACAATCCATACTAAGAAGTAGTTAGCATGCACATATAGTATAAATTGAATTAAACTACAATACCATCACCTACCTTGAACCAAGTTTGCACAACTCCATTAAGCCAGAGCTTTGCTCTTCCATACAGTTTTTGCATGATCTCGATCTAGAAAATACATACAAACGCTTAATTAATTAAATGTCCTACCATGTTGGGTATTATAACCCAAACCAATCCCCTAAGACTAAGTTCAGAATCATTCCTTTCCCATTCAAGGGTTTTTCTTCCTTAATTCACTAAAAGTATCAATTCCATAATTGATTTAGTGAATTAATGACATGGAAGGGTAAATTAACAATAATTAATCATAACCCATTGATTTTATACTCAATTTATTCCCCTACACCAGAAAACCAACAAAAATAAGATCTTAACCATCCCTAAACTATGCATACAAGTAATTCAAAAGCTAAATTATTGATTTACTAGTTAACGGGATGGGAATCCTTATATTAAAGAAGTAAAACAATGATTAGCTAATGATATTTGTTCAAAATAAAATCCTATTAACTATTTCAATAGGACATGTCCAAGATTTGATTTTTTCAACTGATCATTCATCTATCAAGATAGACAACCCTTCTTTTGAAAGAAATCTAAATAATGTCAACCATTGATAACTATTCCAACAGATCACTCATATGTTATAATAGATGTGTGATCTATTACACAGACCAGTCATCTATTTCAAAAGATAAGTGATCTATTTTTATTGTTATAAATTAATCATTCGTTGAAATAGGTTAGTTCTATGTAGATCACTCATATGTCGCAACAGATGTGCAATATATTGCACACACCATTTATTTATTTCAGCAGATGAGTGATATATTTTTATTGTTTCAACAGATTACTCATTTATTGCAACAGGTTAGTTATATATTGCAATAGATAACCTACCTGGTGCAACACATGTGTGATCTGTTGGAATTATTCTTTTACTATTGTGCATGTTAGATTTATTGTTATCTTTTTCTAAGATGCAATAATCAATTATAATCTATTTTATGTTCCTGTTAATTTTATATTATATAGCTCCCAATAGAAAAGAAACTGAATCAAGTCTAGGTAAAGGAACAAGTGAAGCAACTAGGCTACATCCACCACTCTATGAGCTTGCTTTACAGGCGTTATCTCAATCAGGGGCAGAAGATAATGAACATCAAGAAGAGGAATATTTCAAAAGAGATAATCCAAATGCTAATGTCCATTTCCCTGAAGAGTTGGTCAAAACCTTCAGCATTAATAGTTATCCTGTGAGAATGCAGTGCGATGGTGCCACAAATTTAATGGGTGATTTCATGGTTAAGTCATCCATGGAAAACTCATTCAACACCTTTAAAAAAATACTTCGAGAATAAAATTTGGATGCTTATTTTAGGGATAAATGCTTTGGGCAATCTATTGATTTGCCGAAGAACAACGTTTTGGTTGGAAGGAGCTTTCCATAGTTACTAGACTAAAATGTTATCCTTCTTCTCCTTCTCAAGTCAAACATATTATAACTCAAAAAAGCACCCCACACACCTAAAAAAGGCAAATACAAGTCGAGTGATCATGAAGACTTATTGTCCTTTGTTGGTCCAAGCTTCAAAAATAAAAATTTGATAGAAGCATTGAAAGGTAAAAGACTTTCAAAGAAGCACAAGAAATCATTGTGCTTAGTTTTGTTTGTACATAAAATTCTTTGGGTGAGAGACGTTAACAACAACATACCACTTGGTTTAATAAAGCTCTCCGAGGATCTTAAGACATTTAACAGCTATCCTTGGGGTTATGAAGCTTTAAAATGACTGTCAAATATTTGTTAACTCCATTAACGCCAAAGACAGTCAACTTATATGGCTTTCCATGGGCTTTCATGGTAAATATTTCTTTTATTATGATATGGCTCTTTTTTTATTGAATAATTCTTTTGATTTATTAGCGTTATTTTATAGTCTTGGGCATTTGAAGTCATTCCCTATTTGAGACAGCAAGTGAACTACCAAGAAGAAGTTTCCTATCCAAGAATCTTGAGATAGTTGTCGGCCAAAACTGATAAAAATGTAAAATTTCTTGATCTCTTCAACGCCCTCAAAGGATGCAGTAATTCTAATTCTAATTAAGTTTTTATTTTAATTAATGATTTTTTGAATGATCTAATCATCATTCTAATATATGTATTGATTCATGTTAGATTGTGCATCTGTCTCTTGTTCCGACCAATAGAGATCATTTTTTCTTACTTTTTGATTTGTGCAAACTTTATCATTCCCTAAGGTCATTGATAGAATAAAAATGGAATTGTTTGAAGCAACAGACATCACAAGAAAAACAATTTTGGAGAGTGGGCATGTTATTATTGATGGTGTTAGTGGAGATGGAGCTGTTGGTGGTGGTAGTGGTGCTACTGTTGGGGCTAATGATGCTCCTCTTACAATTTTTAAAACAAACCATTATGAGTATGATCATACTGGTTAAACAGATTTGTCCCTTCCTAGCAAATATTCTGCATGCAAATGTCAAGACTGTAAGTCAAAACATGATGTAGTGATTAATGCTATTAATGCATTAACTACTTGTATAAAGGAATTAACATCTAAGATGGGTGTTATTCCATCAAAGAGGATTTTATATCTATTCACTCCATTAGAGATTAAGGCTAAGAGTAGAAGAAAAATAATTTCCAAGGTATTATCAAGCATCCAAAAAAGCAAAATTACAACTCCGTTGTCTTTGTGTTGCACTATTGAGCAATGTACAAGACCCATAGGAGAGCAGCATGAGCTGAAGAAGGTGAATATATACCATTTGTTCCAACTAACAAAGAGACACAAATTTGTTTCAACAGATGATACATCTGCTAAAAACTATCAAATAGATATATACATCTGTTGTAATAATTGACTAACTTGTTGTATCAGATATAGTATCTATTGCAACATATGTCTCATCTATTTTATCAAATCAAATAGCTCTACGTTATATTTTTATTTGTACCAATAGATAACCTATTTGCTGTAACAGATGGGTTATCTATTGGGACAAATTAAATCAAGACTTCCTACTATTTCAATTTTTCCAAATGCTTGAGTCATATGTTGCAGCAGATAATTCATCCATTGGAAATTATAATACAGCTCTTACTCATGTTTTAATTTATCCCAATAGATGATCCATATATTATAGCAGAAAAATAATCTATTTGCTAAAATAGATGATTTATCCTTTTCTATTTTTTTTGTTTCTCTCTGTGATTAGCATTGACAATTTGCTACTCTTTTTATGGAAATACGGAGAAACAAAAGCACAAAAACCATACGCAAGTGACATTAAAGATTCACGATGACCAAAGTCGAATTTCATAGCACCGGATGAAGAACAACTTATCCATATTGAGTAGATCTTTATAGCTAAAGTCTGTCAAAGTAATAATCTCACCCCTCCTTAGGAATTATTGGCATCAAAACTTAAATTGTTGATTTATTTGTTGAGATCTGTACCGATAATAATTTTTTTACATTTCATTTATTTGTTGATTTATTTCATATAATTTTTGAAGGCTTCAATTTATTTTATGTTGTCTATAAATTTTATTTTATTCTTAGATTTGAATTTATTAATTTAAATGAAATACTAGATTTAAATATTGCAACAGATAAGGTATCTGTTGCAACAGATGACATATCTGTTAGAAAATATCAAACAGATTTAGACATATGTCGCAACATGTAGGTCATCTATTGGAAATTATCAAATAAGTCTTCCCAATATTGCAACACATAGAACTAAATAGAAATATCAACATAATCTAATAGATAACCAACCTATTGCAATAGATAATCTATCTGTTAGAATAGATAAAGTATCTGTTGTAACAGATAGAATATTTGTTACAACAAATAGACAATCTATCGCATTATAAAAAATTCAAATTTCATTATACATAAAAAAATTGCCACTACATGTAAAGTGAAGTGACTTAAAATAAAAAAGGCAGAACCCATCAACGGGCACCTAAAATTACAGTGTCTTTCACTTTGGCACCTCAAGTAGATAGTGTTTATTTTAAATACCTAAAATAGGCATCAAATGTGTAAGTTTGGCACTTTTTGCCCTATTGGCAGCTCTCGTGTAATTCACGCAGCCAAGGTGTGTTAAACCCTTATTTTTGCTGACTTGGCATCTGATTAGGCTCTCAATGATTATTTTTCCCCCATTGTTTTATATATTCATCATCTTCCTAAAATTTAACCACTAAATTCCCAAATATTCTTCTTCATCATTGTTTTTTCTCTATCAAAATTCTTCAAATTATTTATATTTGATTTTTCTTCATCTTATTTTCATTTTTTCCAACTGATCTTGACAATGTCGAGCTCATCTTCCACTATTTTTTATGATAAAGATTTTTGATATTGTAAATGTGGTTATGAAGCTCTATTGAAGACTTCTTGGACTCGACAAAATTTAGGCCATAGGTTTTTAACTTATAAGATTTCAAAGATAATATTTTTGTTTAATTAGTTGATTAATTATTGACTTGTAATTGTGGTCTTGTTTTTATAAAAATTGGGTGGATATGATTACTTTTATTGGTATGAAGAACGACGCCCTTCACAAGCAAATCATATAATCTGGGGTTTATTGAAGAAAGTCAAGGCTTTTGAAGAGAAAAAAAATCGAACAAGAAGATACTACATTATTGGTGTTATTGTTACTGGTTTGGTGTTGTTGGGCACATGGATATTCAAGCCTAATTGCTGAAATTTTTATGATGGTGTATGTGCTATTGGTTTGGTGTTATTGAGAACATGGATATTCAAGTGTAATTGTTGAAAAATATCAAACAGATTTAGACATATGTTGCAACATATAGGTCATATTTTGGAAATTATCAAGCACTGCTTCCCTCTATTGCAAAAGATAGACTTAGATAGAAACATCAGCATAATTCAACAGATGACCAACCTATTGCAACAGATAAACTATCTAACAAAATAGGCAGAAGTTACAACAGATAGACAATCTATTGCATTATAAAAAATTCAACTTTTATCAGATAAAACAATTGTCATTACATGTAAAGTGAAGTGACTTGAAATAAAAAATTATTATTGTGTTTGTGTTTCTACATATTATTCTTTATACACAGGCTTTAAGTGTACAGTTAGTACCCTATAAGCCCAAACCTCTTGTATGTTTGCCACAGTATTGTCACACAGAAATGTCATTGTCACGGTTATTTCTGTGATGGTCATCAAACAATCAATGTGTGCAAGCACGTACGACCCGTACGCGGCAGCAGAGTCATTTTTTAGAAGGTCCATGTCCTTGTTTCGATCTTCAAAATCCCATGTTTGCTTCCTCAACACTTTTGTTGGGAAATGATCCATCAGTTTACTCTACCTCAACAAGTTAGGGAAAATCCAATAATGGTTGTATGTGGGTAAAAAAATTAACCTCCTCGAGGACAGGTAAGTTGCAGTCATAAACCTTGATCTTTCACTCCTCGAGTAGTATCTCAACAGCGAGTTAATGTATTATGTCCACATTCATGACTAGAAAAATTCTCCTTGCCTTGGTCCAGCTCTTGTTGTGAGGATAAAACCTCTATCCTTTAACATATTTAATCATTTCTTCATCCCATCGGAACCCAGAAACTAACGAACCAAATCCCAGGCCACCGAGAGTTAACACTAGCTTAGTGAGATCATCGTACCTATTCTTGAAATTCTTGTAGAAGTTAAGGTCCATTATCCTATCGGCAGCATCATGAGCTTCTGGGTATGCTAACTTCTTTCCCCTCATGAGGCAAAGAATTTCTTCAATATACTGTGATATAAGAAGTCAATTTTTAAATAGGCTAGTAATTGTAAAGAAGTAAAAAATTGTGGAAAGATGCAATGGATTGTCCATCTATTGTAGAGGGTTCTCTGAATTTGTTAACATAATACTCATCTAATGCAACTTATGCAACAGATGGATAATATGTTGCAACAAAACCACCACTAGTTGCACAAGAAAAAATAGTTGTTGCAATAAATGACACATTTGTTGCGTAACTTCTTATTCATGGAGTAGATTAGAAGAAGAGGTTAGGAAAAGTAAACTTACCTTATCCATGTTCGACGTACTCATATCTATCATACTCTTGAAGTCTTGGGTGGGAAAGGTATGCATGGGGTAATCTTGTGCGCCTTTCTTGGCATTCTTGGCCCATCACAGTTCCCTCTTCTCTTTGGATCCAAGTGCCACATATATTTCCACCTTCTTTAATAGCCTCTAAAACTTCAAAAACTTTTTGAGAGGGAGAACTTGAAATATTTTTTCATTTTCAATTGGAGAATACTTGGCTAATTGCTCTTTTCTGCCTTTTAACCACCACTGTTGGTGTGTATGGCCACCTCACCTTTTTGGATGGTATGACACCCCTCTTAGATTTCAATTCCTTGACAGCTTTAGCGATATCCACTACTTTTTCAAAGAGTTTTTCCTGTATGTCCTTGCACTCTTTGCATTTGTAACAAAAATATAAAAGTGAAGAGGGGTGACGGGGACTACTGTAAAGGTGAGAGTGACCGGTGTAAGGGTGAGAGGGACCTGTATAATGGTAAGAGAGACCTGTGAAAGAGCTGTTTTCAATATATTTATTTTTCCTTGAGCATCAACATGCTCATTATCACGACTGGCAGCAGCATCAGCATGTCTACCACCAACATTAACAACCCTACCAGCAACACCCCTAGAAGAAGTACCTGGATCTGTTGCAGTAGGTTGGTTATAAAGAGCCTCAACATTAGGTTGACCTTGCCTAACTACTCTTCTTATAGCTGTTACTCTAGCCAATTCCTTCTTTATTAACTCTACCGTTGGGCCTGCATTATATATACAACATAGAGTAATAAAAGAAGTCATCCCGAACTCTTGGTCAGTAGGTATAATCCATAGATGCACAACCTATAAAAAATGATAGATACATTTAAATCATATAATAATTTGTAGCCAGTTAGGTTACATGTTAACACAGACAACTTATGCAATAGATGATCTTTCTGTCATAATAGTCTATTGTATGTCACAATAGATTGATAATATGTTGCATCAGATACCCATCTGTTGCATAATTTATAGTAGATGGGTAATTTGTTGAGTCGGGTTTAGAGAACCAAAGCAACAGATAGGTAATCTACTGTGAAATATGAATCATCTATCACAATAGATTACTTATCTATTGCACCAGTTGTAGTAGACAGGTAATCTGTTACAACTGATGACCCTTCTGTCGTAACAGATGGCACATCCGTTTCAATATATTTCTTTGAGTCAAATTATTTTACTTGAAATAAGACATACTGCATCATTTGGAGGATTAAAGAGATCAATCTCCTTAATTCTTGTGTTGCTCTTTGCTGCCAACCACCTAAGGATTCTTGGATAAGAAACCTCATTCGAGTAATCTTTGACCTGCTTTCAGATAAAGGAATGGCTTCAAATGCCCAAGCCTAAAAAATGTAAATAGGAAGCAAGCAAAAAAATTCATATTAATTATTCAATATAAATTAATTAATGAGTAAACAAATAGTGATTAAATTTACCATGAAGGCCCAAGAAAAGCCGTATAATGTGATCATCTTTGGGGAAATCTTTTTCAATAAATATTTGATAGTCAAGTTGTAACTGTCAGATCCCCAGGGAGAACTATTAAATTTCTCAAAATCCTCAACAAGCTTTAATAAATCATCTTCTATGACTTTGTTGAAGTCTCTTGCCAATATAACGGAATGGGAAAACCAAACTAAGCACAATTTCTCCTTGTACTTCTTTGATATGGATTTATCCTTGACATGTTTTAACAAGTTATCAACTTTGTACCCACTTCCAGTAATGTCCAATGACCTGTTTATTTTTTCCTTACATTTGTTGGTTTTTGTGGGTAGTCGCTGGGACAATGCTTTCCCTCTATTTTATGGTGGTGATTTGGTTGTCCTACTTGCCTTGGACCTTTTTCGGAATGTTTCCTTGATAAGAAGTTTTTTTTGGTGATCACATCTCAATCCTACATTATGGTAAACTTTTTCAAGCCAAAACAAATCGGCATGCCACAGTAGTTGATCTAGATTTCATCCATCTTTTTCCTCCTTCTTTGAATCTTTATCATCCCCCACGTACTTGATCCTGCACTTGAGAAGACCATATACCATGCTCATATGAAAACGGGCAGTGTGGTCCTCAGGCAGCTTAAAAAAGTGTCCAAAGTAGCTCTTCTTAAAAAGTTCGTCTATGTTTCTATTCTTCATAGTTTTCCTAAAGTCATCAAAAGGTTTCCCCAACTAACATTTAAATACAAAATCACTAGTTAGATCTACAGGGTCATCTATCGGCATCGCAACTTGAAACCTGTCAATACTAATAGTTTTGACAGCCTCATGCTAGGATTTTGATATTAATTGATGCCCCATTGGTGATGCATTATCATCATGTTGATCATCATCCTCTTTCTTACTTTCTTCTTCCTCTTCTTCTTATTTATCTTCTTCTTCTTCCTCCTCACTTTCATTTGTCTTATCACCATCCATAAACCCTTGTCCACCTTTCTCAACATTGTTTTCACATCTTTTCTTAACTTTACTTTTTCCTGACTGAGATTGTCAAAAAGCTCCTCTGAATCCATTTGTACTTTTGCCTTTTTTGTTAGGTGGTCAAAAGTTGATTCACTTTCACTTTCTTTTCATTTGGGACACAAGTTTTACCTATAAACAATAGAAAAACAAAAAATACATTACAATTGATGTATACATAAATTTTAAAAAATCCATTACAAATACCACCAACAGCCTCCACAAACACCACCAATATCGACACCGCTAACTAATGCCACCAACACCACCACCAGCAGCCACCACAAACATCACCAGTGCCACCACGACTACCACCAACAGCCACCAACAATACCACAAACACCATCTAATAATACCACAATAGTCAATGGAACACTGTGATAAAAACTAGAGTTTTCTCAGGTTTTCCCTATGATTTTAGCATCAAAACTCAAAATTGTTAACCCATTTTTGAAAATAACACAACTAAAAATCTTCTTTTTCATCATTAATAAAAAAAAAGCCCTAATTTTTAGAAAAAGGAAAAAATGTAGAACTCTTCTCAAACTTTGATACCTACGAAGACAAAGAAAACAATGGATACAAGCAAGAATGAAGTCTAAATAACAACTATGTGGTCGAAAATGGGAAGAAAATTGATTTGTTGTGAAAGGTTGAGCAATATAATGACTAGTTATTGTCTGTATTGTTGAGAGAAAAAAAATTGAGAACTTGATATTTGAAATGATGAAACGTTTTTCCCGCAAATGGATGATTTGTATGGGTTGATTTGCATTTTGGAAAAGAATGACAACTATTGAAAATGTTAATTTGGTCCAAATAATTTGCTCATCCCTAGTTGTAGCTAAATCGGTTTAGGTATATCAAAAATAAGCTAATATGAATAATTTTAACTCAGATTGGTCGATTGACGATTCGGGTCAGGAGGAACACAATACCAACATCACGCAATATAGTTTAACCTATCAACTCATCCCTAGTTGTAGCAAAATCAATTTAGGTATTTTAAAAAATAAGCTAATATGAATCATTTCAACTCAGATTGATCAATTGACAACTCGGGTCAGGAGGAGCGCAGTACCAACATCACGTAATATACTTGACCCTATCAACTCATACCTAGTTGTAGCTAAATCAATATAGGTATTTCAAGTAATAAGCTAATACTAATCATTGCAACTCAGATTGGTCGATTGACGACTCAGGTCAGGAGGAACGCAATACTAATATCATGCAATATAGTTGACCCTATCAATGCATCCCTAGTTATAGCTAAATCAATTTAGGTATTTCAAAAATAACATAATATGAATCATTTCAACTCAGATTGATTGATTGACGACATGAGTCAGGAGGAGTGCATACCAACATCATGCAATATAGTAAACCCTATCAGCTCATCCCTAGTTGTAGCTAAATCAATTTTGGTATTTTAAATAATAAGCAGCTATGAATCATTTCAACTTAGATTGATGTAATGCCCCGGAGTATACCCTGGTCTCCACACAGTGCTTACGATCATAAGTGACCACAAGTTAACCCATAAGCTGGTACCTGTTGTGAGCACTAAATAATATACTAATAATAAATATGCGTGGAAATAATTGAATATGCCAAAAGGTTTAAATACTAAAAACAATACAATGGAAATCCACAAGTCTAAAACATAAGCAAAAATACTAACAACAAACTGATAAAACTAACAATGAACTGACTGTCTGAAAGTGTCTGAAAGCCTCTAAAACTGACTGAATAAAATTTTATGGGAGAGGCCCCAACTAACTCCAACTATCTAACTAAGACCAAATACTGAAATAAACATAATCGGTCCTTAAAGTATAAGGACTCACCACTACTGTTGTTGCTGATGCACTGGAATGTCTAAGTGTAATCGGGAACCAGATCATCCGAACTGATGATATGAGACATCATAGCACAAAAAACGAGTATGCGATCACTACTTTGATTGTACTAGTATGATAGATGGGATTAGGCTAATAAGTATAGGCTCACGTGCATGAATAATAACTAACTGAATAAATAGCATGAGATAGCTGATGCATAGTATGCGTGAAAGCTATAAAATCTGAGAATGCATGATCAAGTATATAATATAATATTAGAATAGTCTATAAATTGAAATACTGAAGTCTGAGTACTGATTTAACAACAAACTGCATGCTATGGTCAAGCAAATTTGAACTTTCTTTCAAACAAGGACTGAACTAAGACTGGATCGAGACTGTGGGAGCTATCATCTAATCGACATGCCCCAATATAAGCTAATTAGGGTCCAACCTGTAACCCCAGTTAGAAGGGTGTCAGTACAGTGACATGGGTACTAACACTGGCTATGTGGATCACTAAAGTGAAGTCCCAAAAGACTAAAAAATCACCCTCTACTGGCAGGTGCTCTAGTGAGATATATGTCAACCCTCAATTGACAGGTTAACAAGGTCACACTCTCAACTGGCAAGTGAGCCCTCATCCCTGGGTTTGCTCGATGCTAAATCCTACTCTCAACTGGACTGATTTTGATTACTGGACTAAATTAAGCTTAATGATATGATAACTGATTGAACGAATAATACTTTAATATATCCAAAACCATTCTGAAAATACTGAGACTAATTAAACAACTAAATTTTTGGGTATTCATATCCCCCAGGACTCGATAACATTAATATAAGAAACATACTAAAGCTTCAAAAGCATAATAAGTAGTCATTGTTCAAATCCAACGATTTAGGCATTTCATCAAACACTTGAAATTCATGAACTTAGGCATGGGGATGATTGAAATATGTGGAATAACATGATCACAACACTAAAACCATGCATTGGGGATTTAACATGGAATTTCATGCTTCAAACATGTAAAGGCTACTTTTCAACTAAAATCACTTGCAAACATCATGTATAATCAAAATTCATAAAAGCTTCATGAAAATAACTCATTGTAAACATGTACATTAATGATTTAAAATATCAAATAGGTTCTTGAACTCCATTGGGTGAAAAGGGCTCATGGATGAACATCTAACATACCTTAAAGCTTTAATCTTGCAAGAGAATTAACTTTCTTAATAGTCCTTAGGTGGTGAAGCTTTAATTCTTGAGTTTTATTAAAGGCATAGTAATTGAAATTGATGAATTTAGGTGATGGCTAGGGTTTATTTTAGAGAGGAATTAAGGAAATTGGGCATATAATGCCTTAACTGATGATAAATCCTATGTTTTTATAGATTGGGGCGGTGGAAAATGACAAGACTGCCCTTCTAAGATTTAAATTCATAACTGAAACATAGATTAGGAAGGTACCATGAAGCAATGATCCATCCATCACTATAATGGCCGCGTTACAATGCTATCGCGATGACTTACTATTTTTGAAATCCAAACACGACCCAAACCTCGTCTGAAAAATCCAAAACTTCCTCGAGACATACTACTTACACCCCTGAACATGAATTAACATATAAATTATCGTCTCGGGGTAGGGAAGGTCACTTTAAAAATAATCAAAGTTAAGAGGCCAAAAATAAAACTAAGTCCCCAACACTTAGCTAAATTTTCAGGTTCTAAGCCTCTTATACATGCACTATGGGTTGAACTAAGCTAAGACTAATACGGGGTATTACAATATCTTCCCCTTAGGGAAATTCGTCCTCAAATGAGACTAATTAAGTTAAGGATACTAAGGGAATTGAAATCTCATACTAAACATGCATAACTGAAAACATAGTTACATGACTGAGTCTGAAACATCATACATGACTGAACTAATTCATGAATGCATGTAATAACAGGAAAATGATTATATATCTTGAACTAAGAATGAAAAATAAATAATCTAAGGAAAATGGTTACCTTGAGCTAAGTCTAAGTTTGCGGAGAAAAGATGAGGGTACTTGGTACGCATGTCTGCTTCTGCTTCACAAGTGGCTCCCTCAATGGACTGATTCCATCAAAGAACTTTGACCATGGGAAATTCTTTGTTCCTTAGTCTATGGGTATGCCAATCAACGATTTCAACTGGGATTTCTTCGTAAGAGAGGCTTTCCTGAATGCCCGTACCTTATAAAGGGACTATAAAAACTGGATTGCCAATACACTTCTTTGATAAAGAAACATCGAATACTGGGTGCACTGATGCCAAATCTGCGGGCAACTCAAGATTATATGCTACCTTCCCATAACGACTCAAGATCCTGCAAGGGCTAACATATCGAGCACTAAGCTTCCCCTTCTTTCCAAATCTCTTCAATCCCTTCATGAGAGAGATTTTTAAATAAACCATGTCGCCAACCTCAAACTTAAGATCTCTCTTTCTCATATCTACATAGGATTTCTGACCGCTTTAGGTTGTCTTATGCCTCTCTCTGATTAGCTAAACTTTCTCTAATGCATTAAATGTTGAATCTGTCCCTATCAACATGGTCTCACCTACCTCAAACAAACCAATAGGATATCTACATCTCCTCTCATAAAGAGCCTCAAATGAAGCTATCTGAATACTAGAATGATAACTATTATTGTAAGAAAACTCAATCAATGGCAAGTGATCATCCTAACTGCCCTTAAAGTTGATAACACGGGCTCTCAATATGTCCTCTAGCGTCTAAATAGTAATTTCCACCTAAGCATCTGTCTGAGGGTGAAAGGTTGTACTGAGAAGAACTTGAGTACTAAGACCCTTCTAAAAAGTTTTCCAAAAGTAAGAGGTAAGTTGAGTACCTCTGTCTAAAATAATGGACAATGGGACTCGATGTAACCTGACAAACTCTCTAATATAGAGTTTGGCATAATTTTCAGCTGAATAAGAAGTATGGCCTATAAGAAATAGGCTAATTTGGTCATTCTATCTATAATAATCCAAATCTAATCATGTTGACGACGTGAACGAGGCAACCCTATCACAAAATCCATGTTCACCTTTTTTCACTTCCAAGTAATGTTGAACTCCTGTATAGTGCCACTAGACCTTTGGTGCTCAACCTTAACCTACTAATAAATAGTACATTTGGCTACAAACTCTGCAGTATCTCTCTTTATGCCACTCCACCAATAGATTTTCCATAAATCATGGTACATCTTAGTGGCTCCAAGGAGAATAGAGTAACTTGCACCATGCGCTCCTACAAGAATTCGCTGTCCCAAATCATCGACACACGGCACACACAGTATACCTTAGCAATGCAACACACCACTCCCCCTTGGGAGAAAACCTGTACTTTCTGATCTCTGACTGACTCCATCAACTTAACTAGACTGGGATCTCAATCTTTCTTTTCTTTTCCTTCAGCAACCAAAGAAGAATCTGAACTATTCAGGACCCATACTCTACCCTCAACTGAGTCAACAAAACAAATGCCTAACCTAGCCATCTGATGAATCTCCTGAACTAACTTCTTCTTATCATTCTCAACATGAGACACACTACCCATAGATAATCTACTAAGGGCATCTGCCACTACATTGGCCTTTCTCGGATAATACAAAATATTCATATCATAATCTTTCAACAATTCTAACCACCTTCTCTGATAGAGATTTAACTCTCTTTGCGAAAACACACACAGAAAACTTTTATGGTCCGTGAACATATCAACATGCACCCCATAAAAATAATGCCTCCAAACTTTAAAGGCAAACACAACAGTTGCTAACTCAAGATCATGGGTAGGAAAATTATTTTTATGGGGCTTAAGTTGTCTAGAGGCATAGGCTATGACCTTACCTCTCAGCATCAAAACAAAACCCAATCCAACTCTAGAAGCATCATAGTAAACAACAAACTCATCTGAACCATCTGGAAACATCAAAATTATAGTTGAGGTGAGTCGAGTCTTTAACTCCTGAAAATATTTCTCACAGGAATCTGACTACTAAAACTTGACTTTCTTCTAAGTCAATCTGGGCATGGGGGATGCAATAGATAAAAATCCTTCCACAAACCGTCTGTAATAGCCAGCCAAACTCAAGAAACTCCTGATATCTAATGGAGAGATGGGTCTGGGCTAGTTTCTCACTACTTTAGTCTTTTGAGGGTCAACTCTAATGCCATCACCAGAAATAATATGGCTAAGGAAAAATACTGATCTTAGCAATAACTCACACTTACTAAATTTGGCAAACAACTAATTGGATTTAAGAGTCTACAATACTATTCTGAGGTGGTCTGCATGATCAGTTTCATCAAGGAAATAGACAAAGATGTCATTTATGAAAACTATAATGAACATGTCTAAGTACTACTTGAACACTCTGTTCATCAAGTCCATGAAAGTTGTTGGGGCATTCGTTAAACCAAAGGACATGACTAGAAATTTGAAGTGACCATATCATGTTCTGAAAGCTTTTTTTGGAATGTCATATTCTCTGAATTTGAGCTGATGATAGCCGAATCTGAGGTCTATCTTAGATAAATAATTGGCATCCTGATGTTTGTTGAATAAGTCATTAATTCTGGGGAGTGCATAGTTATTCTTGATGGTGACTTTGTTCAATTTATAGTAATCGATGCATAGTCTAAGAGAACCATCTTTATTACATACGAAAAGGACTGGAGCGCCCCATGGAGAAACACTGGGCCTGATGAATCCCTTCTCTAAGAGAACTTTCAACTATTTTTTTAGCTTTGTAAACTCAGCTGAAGCCATTCTATAGGGTGGAATAGAGATAGGTTAGGTATCTAGAAGAAGGTTTATTCCAAAGTCAATTTCCCTTTCGGGAGGAACTTTGGGAAGATCTTTGGGAAACACATCTGGAAATTCCCTTACTACTGAAATAGACTTGAGACTGGAAGCCTCTGAACTAGAGTCTTTGACTTGAACAAGATGATAAACACACCTCTTGGACATTATTTTTCTCGCTCTAAGGTACGAAACAAGCTGACCCCTAAGTGCTGAAGTACTACCCCTCCATTCAAGGACCGGTTCATTTAGAAACTGAAAATGAATAACTTAGCTTCTTCACTCAACTAAAGTATAGCATGAGTGGAGCCAATCCATGCTGAGAATGACATCAAAATCAGTCATCTCCAACACCACAAGATCAACTGAGGTGACTTTCTGGGATATTATGACCAGATAGTTCCTGTATACCTACCTGGCTATAATAGAGACTCCTACTGTGGTGGACACTAAGAAGGGTTCCACTAAAGTCTCAAACTGACACCAAAATTAATAGCTATGTAGGGAGTTACAAAAGAAAAAGATGCTACAGGATCTAACAAAGCATAAATATGTAAATGAAATACCTGTAATGTACCAATAACTATATTAGGAGAACTTTCCTAATCCTATTGGGACTGAAGTACATACAATCTATTTGAGCGCTGACCACTGGTTACGCTGGAAGCGGCACCCTCCTGAGTCGAGCGACCGGGTGGAATTAGTGGATGACTGGAATAACTCTGCTAACTATTAATTGGGCAATCCCTAACTCTATGGCCAGGCTTGCCACATCTAAAGCATATATCACTGCCAGCTCTACACCCACTCTGATGGTTTTTACCATATTTCTGGCAAAGAAGATTTATACAACTACTATTCACACTGCCCTGGGACTTAGAGTCAAGTGCCCTATCCCGATTATTATTTTTGAACTTTGATACTGGTGCACTAGCTGAAGACAGATCTGGGGATGAATATTTCTAATGAAATTGAGAAAGGTTACAACCCTCTGACCTCGATTGAACAAAATTAAAGTTACCTATTCTAGCCCTCTTGTTCTCTCTCTCTCTCTCATTAAACTTCTGCTCCTCTATATTTTGAGCATGGACCATCAACCTAGACAAGTCCATCTCCTTAATTAACATCACAGTCCTACACTCCTTATCCATACTATCAGCTACACAAGAGACAAACTTACTCTTCCTAGACCTGTCATCAGATACCATATTAGGAGCATACCTGGCTAGTCGACAAAACTTAAGAGAATACTCCTTCACACTCATGTTCCCCTGCTTCAAATTTATAAAATCCAGCACCTTATCTTCCCTTAACTCCAAGGTAAAGAAACTATCTAAAAAGGTTATAGCAAACTCCTCTCATTCAACAGGCCCTTTATTTATACCTCTATCTCCCTTTAATTGTTTATACCAGGTATGAGGAACATCCTGCAACTAGTAAGCACCCAACTCTACACTCTCACTAAAAGTCACACCCATAATGGTACCATTTGAACCATGTCGAGGAACTCATGTAGATCCTCATCAAACTTTGATCCCAAAAATAGAGGAGGGTTCATTTGGGTAAAGTCCCAAACCTTAGCTACGGTAGTATTAGCCACTAAAATAGTTGGGATAGAAGCCTACTAATTATTTTGAGTTGCTACTGAGTGAGCTAAAGTAGTGAATATAGCTCTGAATTCAGCATGAGAGACATACTCATTTAGGGGGTCTTCCTAAACAAGCGGAGGTGCGGGTTAATTCTCATTTCTTCTTCCATTAGTCTTTCTGGGAGGCATGTTCTGTAAATTAAACAAAGATTGAATTAGAAAGAGAGTTTAAATTGATCTCATGCTCATTTGCATGACATGAACATTGAAAGAAGGAGAACTTTTACTAAAATATCTTATAGGCCCTTGTCCAAAAGTATGGCGCGTTTCACACCCATGCACAAGACATTACTCAATGTGACTTTCAAACTGACTAGGACACTTTAAAACCTTAGGCTTTGATACCAAGTTTGTAATGCCCCAGGAGTATACCCTGGATACCACACAATGCTTACGGTCACAAGTGACCATAAGTTAATCAATGAGTTGGTACCTGCTGTGAGCACTAAATAATATACTAATAATAAATATGCACAGAAACAACTGAATATGCCATAGGGTTTAAATACTTAAAACAATACAATGAAAATTCACAAGTCTAAAACATAAGTAAAAATGCTGACAGCAGACTGATAAAACTAACAACTAACTGACTGTCTGAAAGTATTTGAAAGCCTCTAAAACTGATTGAATAAGTGTTGATGGGACAGGCCCTAACTAACTCCAACTGTCTAACAAATACCAAATACTGAAATAAACATAATTGGTCCTCAAAGTATGAGGACTTACCACTGTTGTTGCTGCTGATACACTAGAATGTCTAAGTGCAGTTGGGAACCTGAGCATCCGAACCTATGATATGAGACATCATAGCGCAAGAAATGAGTATGCGATTAGTACTTTGAATATACTGGTATGCTAGATGGGGTTAGGCTGATATGCATGGGCTCACGTGCATGAATAATAATTGAATGAATGAATAGCATGAGATAACTGATGCAAAGTATATGTGAAAGCTGTAAATTCTAAGATTGCATGACCAAGCAAATAATATGATACTCAAATAGTCTGTAAATTGAAATACTAAAATACTAAAGTCTGAGTACAATTTTAACAACTAAACTACATGTTTTGGTCAAGAAAATCTGAACTGACTTTCAAATTGGGACTGAAAAGAGACTGTAGGAGCTATCATATAATTGACATGCACCAATAAAAGCTAATTGGGGTCCAACCTGTGACCCCAGTTGGAAGGGTGTCAGTACCGTGTCATTGGTACTAACACTGGCTATATGGATCCACTAAAGTAAAGTCCAGAAGGATTAAAAAGTCACCGCCTACTGGTAGGTTCTCTAGTGAGATATATATAAACCCTCAACTGAAAGGTTAACATCTTAACCTATGCTAGCTACATAGTTCTGGAACACAAGGACTGCTACTAAAGGTCACACCCTCAACTGGCAGGTGAGCCCCTATCCCTGGTTTGTTTGATGCTAAATCCTACTCCTAACTAGACTGACTCTGATTACTAGACTGAACTAATCTTACTGATATGATAACTGACTAAACTGATAATACTCTTATTGTAATACCCTAAAGTTTCCTAGCTAATTTCGTCCCAAAAATTCCTAGTACTAGCTTCTAAATTGAATGATGATTATTCCATAGTAATTTTTAAGATTTTCACTTTTTATCATATGGAAAATTCAATAAACTTTCCATCGATATAAGATTCGCTTAAATCTGATAACCGGGTAAGAAGTTATGCCTATTTCAAGTTTCCATCGTAAAACAATGTCTTATTGGTCAGTGGCGCGCCAAGCCAAGAGCTAAAATGGCAATTTTCCTTTTCCAGTATCTCAGCGTGATTTCCCTCACATCACGCCAAAGTTCTAGGTCAGGAAGGTAGGGGCAACACGATGGCTCCGCATCGCGCCATCCCTCAGTTTTCCAATTGTCAAATTCTAGTAACACAGTGCGATAGCGCCGCGTCGCGCCACGGGACCAGTTCAGGAAAATTTTACTGAAATACAAGACGCATCCAAGGGTTAAAAGAGTCAATTTCTAACACCTATTTAAACCCAATAATACGTGATTTAGCCATTTTTAACCAAAAATATATTAGTTTCTCTCAAGTTTCTCTCAACAACAAGCTAGGGTTTCTATTGGGGATTAAAATTCAAGAATGTTTCACCGTCAATCTTTACGAAATCATGAACTAAGGTATGCGTAGTGTTCATTCATAGACTCCTTTCATCCATGAAGCCCAAGAATCTCTTTTCTAAGTTTAAGTTTATGGATTTCTTTATGAATTTCATGTTGGGTTTGTTTTGTTTATGTTGAGAATGATCAATTGAATTCAAATCCATGTTGGGTGATCAATTTTATATGGAATTGATTTGTATAGATGCATATTCATGTGAACCTATAAATAAACCCTAGGATGCTGAAATTAGAGATGAATCATGATGATTAATTGTTGTATAATGTTGTCTATATGTGCTATACCTACCATGTGTATAATTAAATGCCTAGATAAAGGAACAATGCCCAACTAGTATGATATCATGAAATGTACAAGCTTATGCATATCACCTGTTTGATGAAGTGCTTCAGTATATGAATTATGAATTGTGTTGTTGGTCATGTGTTCAAGTAAGCCATGTTATGATAGTTTCTTCTCATCGAGTCCTAGGGGTACTTATACGGGAACATTTAGCTGTGTGCCTAGAGCCAGGTCATGTTTTCATGATCTCCTCAGTCAAGCTATGATCCATAGAACTCTATCAGTCATGTGACTTAGGAAATTTCAGAAATCTTAGTAATTTCAGTATCTCAGTAAGCTTAGTATTCCCAGTCAATCTCAGTAACTTCAATATTCTCAGTCAGTCCTCAGAACTCAGTACATTACGTTAGTCAATGAAACTCAGTAAATTCAGTTTAGCTCCGCTAGACAATACCATTAGTATTAGTTCAGTTTAGTTAATTAGCTTAGTTCAGTTAATCAGTTCAGTGTATTTCAGATGGGAGTAGGATTCATCATCGAGTGAGCCAAGGAATGGGGACTCACCCGCTAGCTATGACTGATATCCCCAGAAGCAATCCCTGAGTTCTAGAACTATGTAGCTAGCATAGGTATGAGATGTCACCCCTTAGATAGGACTGGCATACTCAGGGATCACCCGTTAGTGCATTTAAATGTATAGAACTGATCCCAGGGGTCACCCGCTAAATTAGGACTGACTCCATAATAATTGTTTTTACTAGTGGTGCAGTACTGACACACTTCAGCTAGGGTTACAGGTTTAACCCTAGTTAGCTTAGTATGGGGCATGTCAGTTAGATGAATACATCCCACAGTTTCAGTTATAGAATTAGGACTGTCAGATATAGTCAATTCAGCTCAGTAGTACAGATTTAGGACTATCAAATACAGTCAATCCCTATCATTATAAATAGAACCTAGGATTACCCACCAGATAGGACTAATCTCAACTATGATCAATCAGTATCAGTATCATCAGATAGAAAGATCACCCGCTAGATAGGACTAATCTCGGATTCAGCTACTCAGATATAGTACGAAACTCAGCTAGTTCCATCAGGTTTTGGACTGTCAGATATAGTCACTTATTTTATCAGTTATATTAGTTATCAGAACTTATGTTATTAGCATTCAGCTTAAGGACTGACAGATACAGTCAACCAGACCAGTTTTTCATAATCAGAACTGTCAGACACAGTTATCCATGTATCAGTAACATAGTATCAGTCCCTCAGTATTCAGTAATACAGTATCAGTTTCTCACTCATCAGTGAATCAGATGTCAAAATCTGTACACTTAGTAGTCAGAACTCAGTATCCAATCCTATCATGATCTTAGTTACAGTTATGTATGCATGCATGTATTCTCACGTTCATGTTAGTCAGTCAGTTAGTACTGTTCATGCATATGAACCTATTGCATTTAGCCTACCTCACTTGCATACCAGTATATTCAAAGTACTGATGCATTTGTGCTATGATGTCTTATACCATAGGTTTAGAAGCACGATCTCCAGAAAACCAGAAGCATCCAGTTCAATGATCAGAGTTAGCAGTGAGCCCTCATCCTTCGAAAACATGATGATCACATTACTATTTTAGTTTTTAGTTTATTTTAGTAGTTTGAGTTAGTTGGGGTCATGTCCCATCAACTCCTTATTCAGACAATTTAGAGGCTTTCAGACTACATTAAGTTCAGACAATTATCTCAGTTGTTTTAGTATTGTTATACCATATTTTTTAGTTATGTACTAGTATTGAACCTTATGGCCTTTCAGTTTATGTTTCCCCATTTACGATATTATTACTATTATTCAGTCCTCAGTTTATAGATATCAGTCATGGGTTAGCTTGTGCTCCTTTGGGGTCATGGGCACCGTATAGCATTCCGGGTATCAAATTTGGGGTGTTACACTAATATATTCGAAATCATTTTGAAAATACTGAGACTAAGCAAACAGCTAAGTTTTCAGGTATTCATAACCCGTGAATGAATACCCCATATACCTTAAACCTTTAACTTAAAAGAGGAACACCAATCTTGATGCTTTATTGAAGGTTCTTGAATTTGAGAACTTGAATTCTTAATTTCTTGGTAAGAAAGGAATTGAATTTGTTCTTGGGGAAAGTGGAGGGATTTCTTGAGAAAAAGTTGGAGAAGAAGGCCAATAATGACCTAAAATATGCCCCAAATCGTGTTATGAATGATTGAGTTGAGGGCAAAAGACTTAATTGCCCTACAGTCAATTAATTTCACAACTGAACCACGGTTTAAAGGGTCACCGCAATGCGGTCTTATCGCGTTGGCTTACTGGTTCTGACAAAAATGATCATAACTTTTCTCTCGTGTATCGGATTAAGACAAAATTGGTATTGTTGGAAATCTAATTAAATTTTCTACAAATTGGTGGGTCTTGGGATGAAAAATTCCATATATTTCAAAAGTCATATATGCTCAAATTTGACCCTTGTAGGATCGAACACCATACTTTGGACGAATCAGAGGCTCTTAACTCAACTTTGTTCTAAGTGATTCGTATGAATATTTTTCACCTAATAAGCACTTCACACACTAGGATAAAGATTATCACACATTCATTCAAATTATAAAGCAAGAATCAGGCACAACACCCTCACCGCGATGCGATATATGCGGCAACGAGAATAGCACCGTGACGTGGTGCATATACCGCATCACAGTAAGGGTGTTGTGGCCAGTTCTTGATTTATAATTTGAATGCATGTGTCATGATTTTTATCCTAGTGTGTGAAGTACTTATTAAGTGAAAAATGTTCATAGGAATCACTTAGAAAAAAGTTGAGTTAAGAGCCTCTGATTCGTCCAAAGTTTGGTGTTCTATCCTACAGGGGTCAAATATGAACGTGTATAACTTTTGACATATATGGAATTTTTCATCTCAAGACCCACTAATTTGTATAAAATTAAATCATATTTCTAACAATACCAATTTTGCCTTAATCTGATACCCGAGAGCAAAGTTATGATCATTTTCGTCAGAACCAGTAAGCCAACGCGATAAAACCGCATTGTGGTGACCCTTTAAACTGCGATTCAATTGTGAAATTAATTGACTGAGGTGTAATTAAGTATTTTTCCCTCAACTCAATCGTTCATAACATGATTTGGGGCATATTTTAGGTCATTATTGGCCTTCTTCTCCAACTTTTCTCTCAAGAAAACCCTCCCCTTTCCTCAAGAACAAATTTAATTCCTTTCTCACCAAGAAATCAAGAATTTAAGTTCTCAAATTCAAGAACCTTCAAGAAATCATCAATATTGGTGTTCCTCTTTCAATTTAAAGATTTAAGGTATATGGGGTCTTCATTCATGGGTCCCTTTCACCCATGGAGCCCAAAAAGCTTTTCTTTAATTAAAGATATGAAATTTTCCTTTTGTTTATGTAGTATCATATGTTCAAGATGAGTATAAATCATGATTTCCTTAGTAATTTGACTAAATTCATGTCCAAGGATGTTATCATGAAAAGTTAGGTTATCTCATGCTTTAAGTTTTGATTCCCATGATGTATCTAATTGAATTTCATGTTATAATATTGAATTATGAACTTTGTCATGTCTACAAGTGTTTTCAAGTGAATTAATCTATTTATGCTTTGATTTGCAAGTTTCCATGTCCTATTCCATTGATTTTATGTTAAATCCCCAACTTATGAATTTAGTCATGCACTCATATTGTTTTCACATGTATATCATATTCCTATGTTCAAGTTCATGACTCTCATGTGTTTGATGAAATGTCTAAATGTTGGGTTTTGAGCCATGATCCCCTACTATGGTTTTTAATGATTTATGTGTCATCATTATTATTTCCATTCAGTGCTGGTGAATTATGAACACCCAATACCAAATAGTTTACGTAATTTTAGTATCTTCATAATAAATTCAGATATACCATGAGCAATATCATTCAGTCAGTTATTTATGATTAGTTGTTCAGTTAAACATAGAACAGTTCAGTAATCAGTGTCAGTTAAGTTGGGAGTAGGATTTAGTACCAAACGAATGCAGGGATGACGGCTTTCCTGTCAGTTAGGCGAAATCATTAGTAGTAGTCCTTGTTAGTAGGAGTCACTTGTTATTTTAGGCTTGACTTCCTCTTAGGGGTCACCTATCAGTTTAGGCTTGACATCCTGGTACTTTAGTACACCAGATTAGTAGATCCACTTAGCTAGTGTTAGTACCCGTGGCACGGTAATGACACCCTTCTAACTGGGGTACAGGTTAGACCCCAATTAGCTCGGATTGGGGTATGTCGGTCAGATGATACCTCCCACAATCTCAGTACAGTATTCAGTGTATTATCATTTTAGGTTTGCTTGACTAAATGTACAGACTTTTAGATACTCAATTATACAAATTTTAGTCTTTCAGATTATAGATTATCTCAGTGACATAACAAATATACACTTAGTCTTGCATTCTTAAATATTATAGTTGTCATGCATTTATGCTTAGTTGTCTTATGGTGTTCAGTTAGTCTCTATCTCATATGTCCAGTACCCCATAGTTTCAGTCCAGTTATTCAAACCAAGTACAGTTCAATGTTTCATGATCAGTATTCAGTTATTAGTTAAACAGTATACATGTATCAGCTAATCAGTATACAGATACCAATTATTTAGTATTCAAACATCTATTACTCAGTATTCAGCTATCAGCCATTCAGTTAATCATATCAGCTTAGTATATGTTTGGTTAGTTTTGTATGTTTATGCATTCGTTCTCAGTATATTTGTATATTCAGATCCTTGAGTTATGTCAATTTCCACCATATAGTTTCAGACCCAGTATTCATATATCATCCTCAGTATAGTTTCTACAGTATATTTAACCCCACAAAAGAATGGCTTATAACATTTATGTTTCTACCGCCTCCTAGCTTATAGAATATTTTTAGCTCATGAGTAATAAATTCTCTATGATTTACAGTTTTCACATATAGTCATGTTCCAAAAGCATAATTTCAGTAAATAACTTATATCCTTAATTTTATAGAATATTTAAAATATTTCCATGATTCAGTGTATGTCTCCATATACTCATTACATTCCAACGTACTAACCACATAAATGTGTTTGTGGCTACATCTTTCATAATGTAGGTACCATATGTAGCTCTTACACCAGGTTCAGATAATTTACAGCTTTCAGCCAACAGGTGATAAGTTCTCTTATTTTGAGAAATCCAGACAGTTATAGATTATGTACTTCTTTTTAATTTTTCCATATGTATTGATTAGTGGTAGTTGAAAGAATGTCCCAACTATCTATAGTCAGTATGGTAGAGGCTTCATAGATGTCAATCAGAGTCAGTTATGTAATTTCAGTTCTCTTCAGTTTTATTAGATTATAAATTATATCAGTATTATAATTCATCCCAGATTTTGTTATGATTATATTTTTGCACAGCAGAACCAGGTATTTAATATATTATTGGCTATTTGCAGGATGCAAAAGGGTAAGGCGATAGAGCCTGATGAGATTCCAGTATATTTTTGGAAGTTTTCTGGCAGGGTTGGGTTAAGGTGGTTGACTGAATTATTTAATGACATTTTCAAGACTGCGAAAATACCCGAGGCTTAGAGATAGAGTACTATGATTCCTTTATATAAAAACAAGGGTAACATCCAGAGTTGTAACAACTATAGGGGTATTAAGTTATTCAGTCACACTGTGAAGATCTAGGAGAGAGTGGTCGAGCGAAGGTTGAGGAGGATAGAGTCTACTTTAGAAAATTAGTTTGGATTTATGCTCGGTTGCTTGATGACGGAGGCAATTCACCTAGTGCAAAGATTAGTAGAGTAGTATAGGGAAAGTAAGAAGGACTTACATACGATGTTCATCGACTTAGAGAAGACATACGACAAAGTCACTAGGGAGGTTCTCCAGAGATGATTGGAGGTGAGTGGGGTCCCCGATGGCATACATCAAATTGATTAAAGACATGTATCATAGATCAAAGACTCAGGAGAGAATGGAGAGAGGAGATTCAGATCATTTCCCTATCTTGACAGGGTTGTATCAGGGATCGACTCTTAGCCTATTTTTATTTGCATTAATGATGGATGTGTTGATGCGGCATATTAAATGAGAGGTTCCTTGGTGTATGCTTTTTGCAGATGATATAATTTTAATTGATGAGATGCGTGGGTGTGTGAATGATAAATTGGAGGTTTAGAGATAAACCCTTAAATCTAAAGGGTTCAAGTTGAGTAGGATTAAGACAGAGTATATAGAGTGCAATTTTAATAACTTGGGGCAGGAGAATGAGGTGGTAGTAAGGTTGGATTCCCAGGTTATTTGTAAGAAGGATAGTTGTAAGTATCTCGGGTCCATGATTCAAGGGAATAGAGAGATTGATGAGGATGTCTCCTACCATATTAGGGAAAGATGGATAAAGTGGAGGCTCGCCTCAGGAGTGTTTTGTGATAAGAAGGTGATGCCCAAGATTAAAGGCAAATTCTACAAAGTGGCAGTTCGTCTGACCATGTTGTATGGAGCGGAGTGTTGGCCAGTCAAGAACTTCCACATTCAAAAATTGAAGGTGGTAGAAATGCTATTGCATTAGATGTGTGGGCTTTCTAAGGGTGATAGGGTTAGGAATAAAATTATCCAAGAAAAAGTGGGAGTGTCTTCGATGGAGTACAAGGTATGAGAAGTTCGGTTGAGATGGTTTGGACATATGAGGAGGAGGGGCACGAATTCCCTAGTTCTTTAGATGGTTTCATATAGGGTAGGGGTAGGCTAAAGAAATACTGGATAGAGGTGATTAGACATGACATGGAGCAGTTACAGCTTACTGAGGACATAACCCTAGATAAAAAGGTATGAAGGACATGAATTAGGTTAGACAACTGGTGCATGTGGATGGGTCATAGTCAGTAGTTAGGAGAGATTTAGGGTAGCCGAGTTGGTAGTATTAGGGCTAGGTCCATAGGTTGGAGCTACTAGAACGAGGAGATGGGGGTGGGGGTTGCCTTTGGTTTGTTAGTGTAAAGGTATTACTTTGTGGGAGTCTTATTTTTGTTATTCCATCTTGTTTCATGTTTTATTATGAATTTATTTACTATTTTTTATTTTGAGTTGGGGGTCTATCAAAAATAGCCTTTCTACTTCTCCAAAAGTAGTGGTATGGACTACATACATTTTACCCTCCTCAGACCCCACTATGTGGGAATACACTAGGTTTGTTGTTATTGTTGTAGTTTCTTAACAGTATGTCAGTTCACGGGTTAGCTTGGGATTACTTGTGGTTCCTAGCATTATATTATGACTAGGGGTAGTCTCGAGTTGTAACAATAGTGGATTATGATCCGGGCATATAGTTTTTTTATGGCCAGCATTTTTACATACGGAGCATTTGTTTTTTCTTAATGAAAATGATTCTCCGACTCCACGCCTCCTCTTATATGGATTTCTTCCCAGTTTGATAAGGCTTGGTCAATATATGAAGGAGGTATTAATCTCCCCAAAAGCTATGTAGGAACAACTCAAGATTCTTCGGGAGGCACCGGAGTAATATGCTTACTATATGCCATTATATATTTTTCCAACGAATAATTTGGAGAGCAGTACTTATAAATTTTAGTTCCATATTTTGCACTGTATTAATTTTGAAGCACTGCCATAGTATGTGGATAGGATATTTTATCCAAGTAAAAAACTCTGCACGTACAAGATCTTGTTTAAAGATCGACCGTGGCAACATCACCATGACCGTCGATACTGAACTTATAATTCGCTATTTGATGATCAAATAACCTATTCCCCAGACTGATGTTCGTTTATATTATTTTTTATGCTTCTAGAACAAATTTGGTTCCTATGTTCTCGAACTTCACATGCCTTTCGTGAAAAGATTTGCCATACTTCCGGTTTATATTATCAAACAGAGCCACGATAGGAAATTCTCTTTCATCACCAAACAATAAATCCACGATTAATCTATGTTTGACGTCAAAATATTATACCTATACAAAAAAATCACTTAGTGCGACATCATACTGAACTTGTAACTCAAATAAGACATTAAATTCATAAGAATATACTTATTTGCCGGATAGAATGCCCAGTTCCATCTCTAAAAATTGACATGTACGAGATGTTCTACAGCCTTGGGATGCATATCCATTATTTGATTGAAATGGTCTAAAAACTCCTCTCTACTGTATACTTTAACTGCTCTATAAAAAAGGGTCAAGACCCTTTTACTGTGAAAGTTGTTTCGAATGCTATCTCCAAGATGCTTCATGCAACAACCAAAGTGAGCTGAAGTGTAGAAAATTGAACCCATCTTTGGAATACTTAGATGCCTATACAAAATAAAACACAACTCTTCGGTATCTTAGATGCAGCTTCGCATTTGTTCAAAAAATATCCATAAGAGGCATCACATTCCTTGTTCACTACACAAAAAGTGACAGGAAAGATGTTATTCTCTGCATCCTATGCCACCATCGCTAGCAAAACTCCATTATACCTACTCCTCAAGAAGGTCCCGTCAACGGCTATGACTTTTCTCAATTGTGGAAAACCTTGAATCCAAGCACTATAGGATAGAAAAAAGTACTTTAACCTTTCATTTTTATCAACATGCAATGCCGATGTCTTAGTTTCAAGATTTGTGGACTCAAGCATGCAATGGTAGGCATCGAGGACTGCATACCCATGCTTGTGTGTCCCCCTATCCAAGTCCTTGGAAATCCCCATGACCGTATATATCTTCCAATAACTGACCATAACATCTAATTCTGTAAGGATTTAATTGGCCATATCCCTTTTAGAAGGGCCTTTGCCATTAGGGAATCTATTCTTGAAATATTCACCAAGGACCTTTGCCGTGGCGTGAGTATTTTAGCCCAAAATGTTCTCTAAACCACATATGTGATACTTCTTATGTTTACAAATGACGAATATGTTAGAACTTAAGTACTTCACTGCTCTCAACCATTACTTGTAGTTTGAATTAGCACATCTAGATAAAAAGACTTTGCTCGAATTGATCACCTTCATTATTCTGAAATCTTTTTTCAAGTAAGCAATAAACAAAGAAGTAGAAAGTTCTTTCTAATCCTTGAATGACATTCCCTTGTAAAAGTCGGTCTCGTCGTCTTAACGTTTTCCAGACTATGTCTTTGAGAAAAACTGCCCACCGTATTGCTTGCAGCAATGGGCGTTGGTGTTTGATCATCACCTGGAATATTCATGTCCAGATCATCCAACCTATCATCAAAGATGTATTATTGTTGTTATTCTTATATATTATGGTTCTCATTCTCTCTCATCTTTTCAACCATGTAGACCATTAACACCCGCTTGGCTAAATCACTAAGATAAGCACGCAACTGAACCTGATTGGTTATCTTGAAAGGTAGTACCCTCTGATTTTCAAAAAAGTTGTGCATGTAGCTGGTGACGAGTTCTTTCGGTTAACAATTCAGTCCACAATAGCTGATGATTAAGTTCACAAAATCATCATACGAAACATCACTTTGGACTGTCATAGCTATTATCTTTAGCATTTCACCCTCCTTCTAACACCATACATATCGATTTCTCTTCTCGATCCATTGACCATGACAATCCATCCCTATTGTTATTGATCCATTCATTAGTGGTACCTAAATAAAGTCATTTATTAAAAAAATTTAATAATGATATCATAATAAAATTAATGGCAAAGGTATATATATACCCCTGAACTATAATAAAAGGTACATATATGCCCCTCGTTATACTTTGGGTGCATTTATACCCTATCCATTAATGTTTAGGTATGTATATACCCCTTAGCCTAACAGTAAGACATGTGTCCAAATCCTAACGGGTAACCTATTTTTTTAAATTTTATTTAACACAAAAATGAGATTACCCAAAATCAGACCCACTCCCGATTCAGACTCGACCACTTCGTCACTCTCTCACTTCTCTAAAAAAAACCTAAGAAGTATCTTCAAATCTCTGATTCAATATTCATGTATGTTGTTTCTCCCTTTCGTTTACTATTTTTCTTGTCCAAAAAAATTATTTTCTTGTTTAAAAAAGCATAATAGAGTGGATGCGATTTTTGGGTTTATCAGAACATCGTAGTTTTTAAAGAATTATTTTTTGGGTTCCATTTTAGGAATTTATTATTGTTGATTTTGTGGTTTGTGCATTTATTTGTTGATTTAGGCTTTTGTCATTTTTCTAGGGTTTTGAAGGTTTGTCGATTTTAGGGTTTTTAGGGTTGTCGGTTTTAGGGGTTCATCGGTTTCTTCTCCTAGGGTCTTTGAGGTTTGTCAATTTTAGGAGTTTGTCGTTTTTTTCTAGGATTTTTGGGATTTTTCGATTTTAGAGTTTGTTTAGGATTTTGTCTTTTTATTGAATTTTTAGACATCTGTTTTGACTGGGACCATTTCTTTATTTCTCTTTATGCAATAATTTATGTTTTCAAGTAATAAAAAAATGCTCAAAGTATGGTTAGGAATTTGTGCACATTGTTATATAAATATCAATTTGTTTGTTCTTTAAGATATGAACACAATTTTTTTAATGTTTATTAGTTATCTTTTGTTTGATTGTGTATAAATATGTGGTCCCTTTCATTCATTTTTGTATAAAATATGAGTATTGTATCTTTTTCTTTCATGTGTTTGTGCTTTATGAGGGGTCCCTTTTCTGATTCTCTATTGTTATTTATGTTTGTGACTTTTCTTTATGAAGGGGTCCTTATCTATTTCTATATTGATGTATTTCTGACTGAATGTTCTATGACTACTTAAGTCACATCACATACACACTGGAACAAGTTTGAAAATGGGCACAAGTTGTAGAAGAGTAAATGACAGAACAGGTTCCACATAAGAAACATTCTTAATCTCGACTGACCTTTTAACATCATGTTCAATCAATATGATGCATTACATTAGGTAAGGACTCGAGCATGTTGCAGACTTGTCATGACTTGGGATGTAAAATATCACTCTTGAGGAATTCTTTATTAGTTAGGGAAAAGACAAAATAATCATATTCACATGAGACTAGTTAATATTGTTCTTTCTCTGACAGGTGAACTAACTAGATTATTAACTAACATGTTACTTAATAGTATTTTACTCTAGATTATTAATTTACATAACTATTTTGGGACTGATTTGGGTCTATTTTGTATTAATTTTGAGTTTGTTTTGTATCTATTTTTGGTTTGTTACTTAATAATAGTTTACTCTTTATAGGTTATTAAGTTACATAACTATTTTTTTAGCTTAATATGATGACGACTTAATAATTTTTTTGTCTTGGGACTATTTTAAATTTATTTTGTATATGATTGGTATTATTTCTGGTCTATTTTGAAACTATTTTATATTTGTTTTGGGACTGCTTTTGTCTGTTTTGGGATTGCTTTGAATCTGTTTTGCATCACTTTTGAGTTTGTTTTAAATCTGTTTTGGGTATTTTACTCAATAATGTTTTACTTTTTATAGGTTATTAAAATGGTGAATATTACCATATACTTTCATTATGGTGATGATTGAGTTACGCATCCAGGAATACTTTATCAGAAAGGAAGGGTCCACTATTGAAAGGGGTATAATCCTGATCTTCTCTCTTTTACTGACCTAGTGAATGATTACACAAGTAGGTTGTGTTTTGTAAGTGTCCAACAACTTATTGTACTTGGACCTTCTGATAATTTTTTTGAAATACAAGGAGATGATGGAATTAGAACCCTATTATCTTTTGTATCCGAGCACTATCATTCCATTCACTTTTTTGCTACTGATGATTGTGAGTTATTTGTTGATGTACTAGACATTGTCAAGCATAGTAGTTCTTTTTTATTTGCACCAATAGTTGATGAAGCAGGAACAGATTGTAGTGATAATAAAGTGGTGTTTAGCTGTTCAGAATATGACACTGATGAATCAAAAAAAATTGTTAGAAAAAAACAAAGGTCTATAACAGATAGTTTGCAAGATTATAAGGAGATTTTTAAGGGTATGTCCTTTAAGGATATACCAGAAGCAAAACAATTTTGTAAACTTTATGCTTTATCTAAAAAGGTGGAACTTGTTGTGGTGAAAAGTGATAGAAAAAGATTGAGATATACATGTGGTGTTGATGGTTGTCCCTTTCAATTATTGATTTTTGAGGATGACACCACTCTTGGAGAGAGTATCAAAATACTAATTGATCATATTAATCGCCATTTGATTGCATATGATAACAATATGATTGACTACATAATCATAGCATATTATTTCAAGAAAAATATTCAAACTGACCCAAAATACAAGGTCAAGGATATGAAGGCTGACTTACATAGGGTGTTTGAAGTAAATGTAAGTGAAAAAAAGTGCAAGGGAGCAAAAAGGGAGATTCTGGAATCTTTGTAGGGTAGTTTTACAGACTCTTACAACAGATTAGAAGCTTATGCAACCGAATTAAGGAATTGCAATCTAGGATCTGATGTTGTAATTCAATTGTCTAAGGAGGCTCTGGAAAACGGTAGAAGAAAATTTCTAAGAATGTATATCTGCTTTAATGCATTGAAGATGAGTTTTAAGGAAGGCTTAAGGCCACTCATTGGGTTAGATGGCACATTTCTTACAGAAAAAGTCAAGGGACAATTATTAGTTGTTGTTGGTTAGGACAGTATGAATTGTTTCTATCCTATAGCATGGGTTTTGATAGATAAAAGAGACTAAAAGGACTTGTAATTGGTTCATGCAACATTTGCAGCATTCACTTGAACTTCAAAGTGGTGAAAGAATTACATTCACATCAGACATGCAAAAGGTAACATTATTTTTAATACTATTAATTTATTTAATTTATTTGTTGATTATGATATTACATGATATGTATTTATTTTCAATGTGATGTTTAGGGGTTGGTTGATGCAGTAAGGAATATTCTGCCGGATGCATATCATAGATATTGTGTAAGGAATATTGAGGCAAATTGGTGCAGGAGATGGGGTAAAGGTGAGTTGAAGAAGCTTTTGTGGTGGTCTGCATAGGCCTCTTATTCTGAGGATTTGAAGACCAACTTAAAGCGATGAAACAGGTAGAGGAAGAAGCCGGACCGAATTTACTAGATAGGTATCCTCCCAAAACATGGTGCAGAGCTTGCCTTGATACAGTGTGTAAAAATTAAGTAGTTGACAATAATTTTACAGAGTCCTTCAATGGATGGATACTTAAAGCAAGATACATGCCTATTATTGGAATGTTGGAAGAAATTAAGGTTAAGGTGATGACAAGGTTGGCAGAAAAGGAGGCCTTTGTGATAAAGTGGAAAGATGATCAGTTTAGTCTCAAAAGTGAAGCATTGTATAATGAGTTTTTAAAAATATCTCAAGTTTGTAGGGTGAGTGGTAATGGGGACAATGACTATGAGGTCACAGAAGGTGAAGATAGACACACTGTCAATCTGAAGAAAAAGAAGTGCACTTGTAGGACATGGGATCTCACTAGAATTCCATGTCCACATGCAATTAAGGCCATGAAGCACAGGAAAATGAATCCTAAGACTGAAATTGATTGGTATTACAGCAAGGATGCATCTTTACAAGTTTATAAATACAAGTTGCATCCTGTTAGGGGAGAACTCCTCTGGAAGATTGACCCTTCACAAGCCAAGGAACCACCAAATATGGTCAAACTTGTTTGCATACCTAAGACTTAAGAGGGAAAGACAAAAAAAAAGAGGCACTTAAGAGGCAAGGAGAATGGAAGCAATCTAGAAAAGGTATAGTGATGACATATGGCAGTTGTGGACTGCCTAATCATAATTCAAGAAGTTGTGGAGAGGTAATTTAATTAGACTTTGTATTTGATGCACTTTAATTTAATTAGATTTTATAATAATTATTTTTTGTGTTATGACAAAGCGTGCAAAGCAAGCAGCTAGTAAGAAAAAACAGCCTGCTGGGGGAAAAAGAAGCAGCCTACTTGGGAGTGGCATAGTTGATGAAGAAGAACACGATGAACAAGAGATCAACTTAATAGCCCCCCACTTCGAGGAAGATGATGAAGACCCTCTTCTAATGCCCAGAACAGAATCCAAAGAAGTTTATTTACAAAGGCTACAAAGTAGACAAAGAATACAACAACCAACTGGGAGTAGAGTTATAAGCTTCAGAGGTGATAGATATGGTGTTAGTGAACCAACTAACCTTCTAATAACACCAACTGGATTAACTTGGAAGGGGAAAGATGCGGCTACTACTAACCAGTTACAAGCATAAAGGGCAGAAAAGTTGAGGACAAGAAGAGGATAGTTTCATTAGACTTATATCTTGGTCTGTTCTTTTACGTCTATTTTGGATTTGTTTTTGGGTGTCTTTTGATGACTATTTTGACATGTAATGGAACTGTTTTAGTGTCTAGCTTGGTGACTAATGTTGCTACTATTCTGGATATAGTTTTGGGTATGTTTTGGGTCTAGTGCAGACAACTCTCTTTTGGCTATTTTGTACATGGATATTTTGTAGACAATATATTATTTTGTTTCAGATTCTTCCCTTGTTCTGGATATCAGATTCTTGTATTTTTATTCACTGAAATTTTTAGTATTTTGGGGTTGTCTGAGAATGGTTCTTCTGACAGATTATTTGATGTTCCCTTAGTTGCAAAAGAGAAACAATCTGCAGGTATAAAGATCTATTCTTTGTGGAAGTAGTTATGGTTTAGAGGTTGGGGTTATCTTTTTATAAAGGATTTAAGAAAGGGGAAAAAAGAAGTTTCAGTTTTTTTGTGTGATTTGATGATTCTAGTTCAAATTGCAATGTTGTGTTAGAAATTTCTTTGAAGTGATTCTAGTTTTTTTAGAGTTTAGGCTTGTTGAGATTCAACTTTGCCTAGACTCTCTCTGAAGTACTAGGAATCCTTTATCTCTTTCCTTGCAAACTTGTGTCAGTTGTTACTTTTCCGTTGCTATTTGCGTTATTTTGATGGCTGCGTTATGCAAATTAGGTTCAAGGGAATAGTCAGAACTTTAGCAATCAGACTTCAATGTTTAGTACTTTCTGGAGCTGTTTTAAAAAATTTCATATCAGATGATCATATATTGAAGTTGCTTTGATCGGCTAGGTCCCTCAACTGCTGCAGTTATGAATGAGAACATACATAATTGATGGTCTTTTGTTAAGGACTTAATTTTTCTCGTATTGAAAGTTTAGCTCAATTCTTAGAAATTGTGAACTTCCTGTTAGCGTCTCTAATTGACAATGTTGTAGATAAGTTAGAGAGGATTTGGTTTAATGAACATGATATATATCCAATATATCTGGCACTTCGAACAATTATGTAAAAAGATGAGGACACAATGCTTAAATGCATGGGCAGATGTCTATAATTTACAAACATGGTCACAATTTCTGAAAACTTGGGTGACCTTTCACTGTATTGATAAGCTATAATCCTTCTTCCATCATACAAAACCTTAACTTTCCAATTTTTTTCATTTTCATTTTTATTTCATGCTGTGTACTCCAATAAAATAGCTTATTATTTCCAAGAAAAAAAATAGTTTATTTATTTGTGTTTAGTTGCATCCTCATCAAGTTCCGGCCACTAATAGGACAATATTGCATTAGAAGTGCAACGAGCAATGTTTGCCATGTCCTAACTTCATATGTCACCATCGTGCTCACAGGAACCAAAAGAATTGTTGTTTCTAAAATGTTAAAAAACCTCTTTATAAATATGATGATCTAATTGAGCACTTTTCATGTGCATAACTCTTTTCCAGGGAACAACTTATTTATGCGTTGTTCTTGAAACTGCTTTTAAGATATTTGAACACAACAGTTTCGAAAGACTTTGGGAAAAGGAAAATGAGATCAAGTGATGATGATGCTTTGGTTATACATTGATAAAAAAGTGGAAAAAAAGATGATGCTTTACGTTTCATTGCTACATGAATTTTGTGTGGTGATATTTTGGTAAAGCTCTCTTCCAGTTAGGTTGAATGTCATACTTCCTATTTGTCCAAGCCAAGCCTTGGTAGACAGAATTGTAAAGCACCTTTGCTAGTGGAAGGTAGCAGATACCTCGCGGAATTAGTTGATGTGCGTACGAGCTTCCAATACCACAGTATATTAAAAAACAATATTGGAGTTGTACATTCTTTGGCCTAACATTTGTTACAGGTTTCTTTTTGCAAGGTAACATGTCCAGTATATTCATAAAATCATTAGCAAAGAGTTTATGCTGGAAGCCAAAATAAGAGATTTACATCAAGAGAAAACAGAAAACAACCTTGTTCTTCTTACAAGGAACTTTTAAGCCAAAATAAGAGAGTTACATCAAGAGAAAACAGAAAACAATCTTTGTTCTTCTTACTAGGAACTTTTAAATATCCAGGATTGTTCCAGGATCAGCTATGAATTCTGATTTACACCAAAAACTAAAGTAAAGAACGCAATTCATCTTAATCTTCTGTAGAGTGCTCCATAATTTCTTTCCTTTCAAATAGTCCAAATGGTCGCTAGGACAATTTTCCATCTGTATTTTTCAGCGGTAAAGTTTATCCATGTATTCCAGCATAATATAATTTCAAAAGTTCTCAGTATTATAACTCATCTAGTACCTCTGTAGAACCAAATGACTTAGTTAACCAGCACAAAGTGGTCTATGCTATTAGTATCCTTCTTGTTGGGAGCACCTCTGCTCCACTTCAGTGACTGCAATAGAGCATTTCACCTAGACTGATTTTAAACTTCACTTCTAGTCTATACATCATTTAGCACCTACTAGGTGAAACAACTACTGAAGGCTTCCTGTCTTCTTGCGGAGGTTGTTGAAATACTAGATAGTCTTGAAGGCTGCAAAATCATGTAGTTAACTGGGATGAACTGAATACCACAAGCGGTGCAATACTTGAATGTACATTCATGTTCATCACTTGAAAATTGCAACCAACAATCCGACAAAAACAACAAACGAAATAATAAGCAACATCTTCATCTTCAATAATTTTTCTTCCAAATTTCTGAACTTGTTCACCTCAGAGTAGTTTAAAGCCTCTAAACGCTTCAATTTTTGCTTTAAATCATCTCTTTCAATCTTAACCCCATTCAACGAATCTCTCTCAGTGTCCATTTTCACCATAGCCACTTCCAATTTAGCCTTCAAATTGTTTATTTGGACCAAGACACCCACTTCCAAAAACCACAATTTTCACCTTGTTTAATTGAAAAAAAATCATATGCAATTAAGATTTAAAGCATATTAATTGAAATTTACAAATTATACGAACTAACACAGGTTCATCAAACATACATTTGGTTTAGGACACTTATAAAATTTTCTTCGGGGGGTTCGATGCAGTTCTTGAAGTAAAACAACGAGTAATTTCACCACAGTGACATATATTCACTGAACTACTAATAGAATCGCAACTAATTTCAGACATGTTTTAAACCTAATTTATGAAATTAGAAAGAAAAGCAAAATATTTAGGCGATGGAGCACAAACCACAGAATCAACAATAATAAATCCCTAAAATGGAACCCAAAAACTAATTCTTTAAAAACTACGATGTTCCAATGGACCCCAAAATCGCATCCACTCTATTACGATTTTTTAAACAAGAAAATAAATTTTATGGACAAGAAAAAGAGAAAACAAAAGGGAGAAACAACATACATGACTATTGAATCAGAGATTTGAAGATACTTCTTAGGGGGTTTTTTAGAGAAGTGAGAGGGTGACGAAGTGGGACAGTGACGAAGTGAGAGAGTGAGAAAGACGCGATTATTTTTAGGGATTTCTCTAAAACCTTTCATAGTAACGGATCGGGTCTGGATTGGGTGTGGGTTGGATGTGAGTCTGATTTTGGGTAATCTCATATTTGGGTAAAATAAAACTAAAAAAAATAGGTTAGCCGTTAGGATTAGGATACGTGTCCAACCATTAGGCTGAGGGGTATATACATACCTAAACATTAACGGAAAGGGTATAAATGCACCCAAAGTATAACGAGGGGTATATTTGTACCTTTTATTATAGTTCAGGGGTATATATGTACCTTTATCATAAAATTAATAGTGATTTCATAGTGTCGTAATATGAATCCCAACAGATGTGTAATCTGTTACAACAAGTGAAAAATATGTTGCAACAGGTAAGTGATTAGTTGCAATAGATTACTTACCTGTTGGGATTCATGTAACGCTCCTGAAGCTGATTTCAATAGATAAGTTATCTGTTGTAATAGGTGAATTATATGTTGCAATAGACTATACATTTGTTGCAACAGATGAAACGCCTATTGGGATAGATGTTACAGAACTAAAGAACCTTTGAAGTTGATTCCAACAGATGAGTGACATGTTTCAACAGATAACTAACCTGTTACGATAGATGACTTACCTGTTGCAACGGACGATGCGTCTGTTGGAATCGAGTTCAGGTTCTGTTGTAACAAATAACTAACCTATTATGACAGATGACT